>NW_018735975.1:0-39763 GCF_002204515.2 Aedes aegypti
TATCCATGTCAGGTAAACATTCTAATGGCTACAGTAGAATGTATCAGTAGCAACCTGAATGTTCACAATGAATGTTTGAAACCTCTTGCATGTGAAAGTAACATCAATGCGACAATAGCATCAAAAATTGTATTATACGTGCTTTCACTGATAGATACTACATGTAACTTTCAAGTGTACGTAAAAAATAATTGAATTTTTAGATTATATGAGAATTATTTTGCAATCAAAAAATGGTGTGCTCATTTATTACTCCCATCAATTAAGAAGAATCGACTCGAAAAATGTGAGAAATTTTGAAAAATCATCATTCATCCGTTGAAGATAAGAGTAGCGTGCAATTCTTTTCAGCCTCCCATGAACGTTATGCTGTTGTGGATGACGGGAATGCGAAATGAATGTAAAAAACAATCACGACGCAGCTGCGATCGTAGCGACAACTCTTCATTCGTTTGCTTCTGATCCAAATCGCCACTTCAACACAGCTGCGTTTTCACTGCTGCACAATGAACCAATGCACGAGTTCATCATTTGACGTTTGAGCGGTGCCGTGTTATTTACGTGACCATGGCAACTAGTGGAATTTGGCACCGGCTCAAACGTCAGATTAGTGAGCTCGTGCATTGGTCCATTGTGCAGCAGTGAAAACGCAGCTGTGTTGAAGTGGCGATTTGGATCAGAAGCAAACGAATCGGTGCACATTGTGAGTGGCACATTATGATAATACAGATTAACGATCAACGCTCCGTCATTGTAATCATCGTCATCATCGAAACTTCAAAAACAGTTTTTTCTGTTCAAAACTGAAAATTATTCGATGAAAATGTGTTCACTGTGTTCGGTTGGAGAATAGAATACAGTGAACACATTTTCCTGTGAACATTCTTGATTTGACCGAAAAAACTGCTTTTGAAAATTCCGAAATCAATGACGGATCCTGCCTTCTTAACGTCTACTAACAGTAATTCATTACAACCATTGATACATTTATTGGTGACCAAAAATAGTCACAGTCGCGCATGACTTTATTTTCAGTATCACATGAAAGTTTTTGTTGCATGAAAGTCATGGTAGTCTATGTGTGATTGTCACGCTCACTACAGTTTTTGACGGTACATTTTGGTTCACTGGATCTATAAATACTCCGTCCAAGAAGATATATTTTTTTAAAAACATTCTAACAGTCAAACATCATCATTCAGAAATGATGAAATTTAAAAGAGTCATTCGGTGCGACATGGCCAGAGGATCGAACATTCATTAAAGAGTTGTAATGGCTTCCACGCTTTCCGAATCAAATACTTTTATCAAGCTGAAGAAGTCGATCGCAGGTTAAAAAAGGACATAGCATTTTTAAGTGAGTGTCGTAAGCTTAATCTCACACCAAAGAGTCATAAAATTAAGGTTAGAGGTCAGGTCCCCCAGGACATTATTAAAGAAAATGGAATCAGAATATTTACGATCCAGTATCAAGAAGTTGCACTCAAAACTGAACTCACAACATTGAAGTGCTATAGTTTACATTTGAAATTGGCCAAACAATATCCTTGGGAATTTCCACTTTTCCTTACCAAGGTGATACAAGCAGAGGAGTGCGAAGCACGTAGAAAGAAAGATATTCACTCAAAAAAATTAGCAATTTTAAAGAATAAGCAGCACAACAAAGTGGTAACAGCATTGCCGAAAGTCCATTCTATTGAAGGTTTTGTGATCAATCGCTCGACGCAGCAGTTCTCAGAAGAACAATTGACACTTCTCAATAAGGGATTAGCATATGCGGTTGCCACAAAACCAGATATTGAACAGGACAATAATCGATGTTGAAACCGCCATTACACACACAATACCAATAAAGTTTCAAGAATCTGCTAGAAATGACACTGAAGAGTCATTAAAAGGTAACAAATTTCAATTAAGAGGTCAAAATAGTGATGAGGATAAAGTTTTGAGTGAACTTCGGGATAAGTCGGTATACTATGTAAAAGCGGACAAGGGCAATGCAGTGGTTATTTTGGATAAAGATGATTATGATAATCAAATGAACGAAAAAATAACCACTGATCCCTATAGGCATTTTAGAGTCGATCCACTTCCCACATGGTGAGACATGTAGAAAAAACTTTAAAAGAATGTAAGCCACTTCTTGGAGATAACACTAGCCGCCTCAAAGTTTCTAATCCAGTTCTACCAAGAATTGAAGGATTGCCAAAAATTCACAAAACCTGGCAATGAAATGAGAGAAATTATATCAGCAGAAGGGTCTCCTACACACAAACTTGCAAAGTGGCTGGTTAAGGAATTCCAATCCATGCCCAAGCCTTTTGAAAACCGTTCAGTTGACAATATTCAGGAGTTTGCAAGCCAACTTCAGGCTTCTGGGTATATTCAAGATGATGAAATTATGGTTTCTTTTGATGTTAAAGCATTATTTCCTAGTGTGCCAGTTAATTGTAATTGTAATTGCTCGATCCACACCCTGGCAGACATCCGTCCGCCTATCTAGACACGGGCTAGGTGAGGACCTACCAAGCCTCCCCCGTTAACATGTCCTATACCGTTTAGCACACCGGGATCTTCCACAAGCAGGCGCCGGTATTTAAAGCGGTCCCACAAGTTTCAGATACATTAAATAGATATAGTCCCTCTGGCACTAAACCGAATAGCGCCCTCCACATCATCACCAGCACTGCCCATCCCGCGCGCCAACAAAATGCCGGAAGTAGCGTGCCGTGTAGCACATCAGATGTTTTACCACAGCACACCACCTCCGACACCATGCTCAACGTACAGCAAAGACAGCGCTGATAAAAAGCGGAATGCGTCATTCGATTCAGTACCAGAGGGATTATAAATGTAACGAAGAGGAAATGAAAAAGATAGTAAAGATGGTTTGGCTGTTGGATTGCTGAAACGAGAAGAAATAAATAAAGTTATTACGTTAAAACTTGGTTTTTATAGTTAAATAAATGTATCGATAGTTTCTCATCTGTTTCTTTTCCGTATCGTAGTTGCGTCGATTATATCCAACTCGAGTTTTATCGTCTCCGCTCGGGCAATGAGGACCGCGATGAAATGAAAATATAAAAATATGAGCATTAGTGTTTATCTATTATTTAATGTGGTTCTCATTTGCTTTCCAATACCTAAGTAACATGTGAACTCTGCCTCTATCAGAAAATTCTAATAAATTATAATTTATCCTCCTACACTTCCCTAACACAAAGTATCTCTATTAAATAAAACATTTACAAGTGCAAAAACGCAAATAATAACCAAACAAATACCCCAAATTTTTTTCTCATTGTACGACAAACATTTCAAAACAATTACGAAATGCTAAAATTCAACAATAACTACCCTCAACAAAACTTTCATTCAATCACCCTTAAAATACCTACACAGTCATCAGTAGACCCTGCACTATAATAACCTCCTAATATAACGCAGAGCTAAAAAATGCTCTCTTGCGTTACACAATCTAAACAAGAAGCCATTTTCAAATACTTCCCATAATTTGTGCGCGGCAAAACAGATTCCACTTTCTACATAATGTAACCCAGCATGAACAGCTGCCCAACTCTCCAGATCTGCGCCCTCCAAGTTCCAAGGTGCTGCTGCCTTACGTTGAAAACTTCTTTCCTCAAAGTCTGTCTATCAATTCCGAACTCTATTGCATTCTACCATACCAATCAGACCCTATTCCTGACTAGACACAAAGTCATAACCCCAATGTGATGGATTTACCCAGTAAATCCACAACCTTGTCATAACCCCTTTTACGTTAAGCAATCCTCGAGAGTCATCCATATTGATGCTTGGCAAAAAAAAAAATATAGGTGTCAGTATTCAATCCACAAATTCCAAATTACACCACATTACGTTGGTCCGTTTGGCGTCGCCGGTGGATACCTGTTCTGGCATTCGTTTCTTTCAAATTTTACTTCTGTCCTCCCACTTTATCAATACGAATGTTGACGAATCACGATAATCTGAAGATCGTGACCAGAACGGAGGTAGGATTTATCACTAGGGACCAACCACCACCTATTTCCTAGTGTGCCAGTTAAAGAAGCCATAAACCTTTTGGAAGAATGGCTACTTAACCAACACAATGAGTCAAATTGGAAAATCAAAGTTCGGTATTACATCAAATTAACCCGACTTTGTATGGAAGAGAACTATTTTAGCTTCCGTGGTAATTTTTATAAACAGACAAAAGGTGCACATATGGGCAATCCATTGTCTCCGTTTTTGAGCGAGTTGTTTATGGCCAATTTTGAAAGCATTTTGAAAACCGCGGTGGTGGAGATATGTAGATGATGTTTAGCATTATCAAAAAGGATTATTTGCCAAAAATTTTAGCAATTAACAGTATCCACAAAGATATTAAATTTACTCATGAAGAGGAAAAGGATAATAAACTACCTTTTTTGGATTTGCTAATTACTAGGGAATCGTCTCACTTTGAATTTGAAATTTACCGGAAACCAACTAATACTATGCGAGTTATTCCGAGTACTTCCAACCACACTTATCAGCATAAAATGGCGGCTTTTCATCATATGATACATAGAATGCAAACCCTTCCTTTAAGTGAAACTGGAAAATCAAAAGAACTGGATTATATTTTTGAGACGGCTAGGCTTAACGGATATAGGAATAGTACAATACAAGCAGTAGTAGATAAGAGGGCAAGGGATAAATATAGGAAAAGTATGACAACACTTACTGCCGAAAAAGAGGATTTAAAAAGAGTAGCGGTGAATTTTGATACCAAGATTACACAGCCTTTGGCTAAGAAATTTCGAAAATATGGAGTAGATTTGGTTTCAGCAGTAGGAGTAGTCAGCTTAAATCTAGATTAGGATCAACAAAGGATAAAATTAATAAACTGAATAGAGCAGGAGTATATAAAATTTCATGCCCCCATTGTAATAAAATCTATATAGGACAAACAAAACGAACTCTAGAAATAAGATTCAAAGAACATATTGCTGAGGTAAAAAAAGCGGACAAGGAATTAGAAAAGGGATTAGCGTATGATTTTAAATCAAAAGTGGCTGAACATGTTTTCCAGGATGGACATCAAATGACAAGCGGTAACATAGACATCGTACGAAGCGTATCTTCATCTTGGAAACTAGACGTCGCTGAAAGTTTAGAAATTTACAAACAAAGCCTTCACTACTTCTTAATTAGGCTGACCATAAGCCAACCATATAAAAACGGGACAAATAAAAAACAAAAACGAGACAATTTTAAAAGACATAGATTATGCGATTGTGCTACTTTTCCCCGAATGGCCCGTTTCTCTGAAGCCATTTCCCCGAATGGCCCGTTCCCTTGTAAAGCAATGCAGCTCAAAAAAGTGCAATAATAGTCTTTACCCGAGCAGGTGAAAAAGCTAAGTAATAGCAAATTTTTATATGGACATACAAAAGTGATATTAACTTGAAAGATATAAGAGATAAAAGATCCGAAAATAATATCTAAAATTTACTCCTGGAATACTAATAGCATATCATATTTAGCTGTTATAAAATCTCACCAATATCAGCGAGCTTTTCCTTAGATCTTCCAACATCAAATTTAGCTATGGCTCAGAAGTTCTATGAATAAATTTTGATATTATCTCCAGATCTTTTATCTCTTATGTCTATCAAATCAATATCTCGATTTAATGGTCAGAACTTTGCTTCTGCTCGGGTAGTGAGATAGTGTTGAGTTAGAAAGATCAATAAGCTACCAAAGAAGGAGATATTTGATCATTCTCGACTAATTACAAATTGCCAAAAATACATATGGTTCACCACCTTGAAATGCGAAAGGTTCTGACAATTATGAGTGTTATGACTTTTCGGAGAACTGAGCTGTTCGGGGAAACGGGGTTTTCGGAGAACTAGCATTCTGAGAACTGGCGGGAGAACGACATTCGGGAAACACGCCATTCGAGGAAAGTAGCAGAACCAGATTATGCAATCCCAAGCTACATGTTTGTATGATTCAATAAAAATCATTTAAGAACCTTGAAGCGCAATCTTTGATTTCCGAGAAGCAGCGTTTTTTAAGTATTTCCCAAAAAAAAGTTACACTTTTCAATTTTTCCAATTCAAACGTAATTTTTTCTAATATTTCATTACTTTTTTGATATATCCACTTTTTAAACAGTTAATTCAATCAATTGCGTATCAGAAGTAAACACATAGTTGTTCTTATAATTTTAGGTATTATAGAATAATTATCTTATGAAGATCCGTATTTTGGAAATCCTCCAAAATGTGGCATAAATATGAGTAAAGAAACGCAAAAAGTTAAGCAGAAGCATGTACGGATAAAGTTTAACTCTGTTTGAGAAACTAATAATTGCTTGGAAAGTAGATGAGTAAGACAATATACTCTGAAATATTTCTAAAAACTGTTTGTTATGTTTTTAATATTATTGTTTTACTGGTGTTGAAAATTATGTGCCAATTCTCCATTTCCTAAAATACGGGACAATTCGAGCATTTTCCATAAAACGACGGGACAGCCCGTCGAGGGGATGAAAACGGTACTGTCCCGTTAAATACGGTACGTATGGTCAGCCTATTCTTAATAGGAATCAAGGAAACGGTCAAGGAAAGGTATACTCCTGACGAAATTTTTCCTAGGTAGTTTGATTGTGTAGGTACTTATCTGGTGTTAGTATTTAAGGTCAGTGATGGAAAGTGGAGAACGCTTCATCTGAACTGGAACAAAAACAAAACCAAACGCTCCCGAGCGTCAGAACGCTGGCTTACTCGCATCTGTCGACTCCCGAGTAACTGAAGCTAAAAGTGATTCGCGAACGTGTTCGGAGCTGCTCAGAGTCATATTGTGCTTTTGGGAAAAAAGCTGCTTACCCTCCGAGATTTATGGTTTTGAAGGGCTTTTGACTACAAACGAGTAGTTTACTGTCGATATGATGGTTATACAATTAATTTGTCTGTCAAAACCATAATAAATCACACCTTGCTCGGTTACTCGCGAGTAAACGCTCGCGAGCTTTTTGCTACTTCTTTTGACATGTTCTGCCGAGCAGACGGGTGCGGGCTTACTCACACCTAGCCAGATCCCGAGTCTGTGATGTTTGTTATGCGTTGGTATACACTCGTGAGCTGCTTCGTGATGCGAACTTTACCAGCACTGTTTAAGGTAGAGAGATGCGACGATTTCTTCAGTGGATACGAGTAATTGACACTGAAGAAGACTGCAAGTAGTAGTCGAAATACGCGTATCTGTCAAAGATAAGCATTTAGGAGCGGAATTAAAAGGTACACGGTACTCCATCTACTTTAAAGTTTCTCTATCATTTATATATTTTTATTTGAGTTTTGAACATTTACTTGTAACATGCCTATTGCTTCATTTCCTCATCAGCATTGGGGTTGCATGTTATCTCAGATAAAATTTGAAGAATTTATGCAGTTTTAAGGGGGTGCTCATTCCACCCCATCTTTTTCAGGTCAAACCATAGTACTGCAATAAAGAAGACTTTTTTATTATATTATATTAGAATATTACTGCCTCTCTGTAGTAGTCATGTCCCGCATCTTTACTCTTCCACAATACAGTTGTGGAAGCGATGTAGGTATGATAGGCAAACAGTTTCAACACTAAACAAATCGCACTCGCTCTGCCCGCGTGTGTACTAACATGAGATGGATGGATATGGGTTATGAAAAAGGTCTGCGTGGTCTGTGGGGATTTGAATTATAAACTTATAACCAACTCAGTTATTGGGTCACCAAGTGGCTCGGTAGCTTAGTTGGTAAAGCGCTCGTCTAGCATACAAGAGTCCTGGGTTCAAATCCCAGTCGAGCACGTGGATTTTTTCATGATTTCACCCATAGTTTGTCCATCTTTACCACGCGTAGTGAGTTAATTAATTCAATGAAATTAAGTATAATGCAACATGAAAAGATCTCACCAGTTTTTTCCTTGTGTGCTTTTCTGGAGCTCTTGTCAAAATCTCTGTTGGTTTGGGCAATCAATGGCGTGCACACCAAATAACTAATTCCGGCGATTCGTAAAAAATAATCTCACTTCTTTTCGAGTCACTCTAATGTTCTCCTCTTCTTCGTATATCATAATCCCAATGTGCACTTATACACTTCCAATCAGAATTCAACGTACTCCATCCAGTTCACTCCAGGGAATTTGCGTCACTCCGAAAATTGGCACAAAATTCTTAACATGAATTTTGAACATGACACGCTATGTCTAAACCAGCAGATTATGCAAATCGAATGTACCTATGTAGCAATATTTTTCCCAGAGCTGCTTTCACTGATTTCTTAGGATTCTCACCAGAACTGTTGTTCAGCTTTTACAAGACTTTAACCAAGAATTTCTCTAAGGAAACTTAAAGAAATTACTCACGAAATTATTCCTAGGAATTCTTCAAAAAGTCCAGAAGAAATTTTCCAAGGAAGCTTTCGAAGATTTTTTCCAGGAATGTCTCCAGGGAATCGTCAAGGACATTTTTGAGACATTATTGGACATTATTCTTGAAAACCAAAAAAAATACCGCTTAAACCAATCTAAAAATAATCATTCATGAAACTTGTGTAGTGATGATAAACTTATGCGAGGATCTCTGAAAAACTCCCCAACTTTTGAGGATGTTTTGGAGGGTTTCCTAGATGAATTGCTAAGATAACTATTGAACAAATACGCAATTGAGACATTTCGTGAAAAATGTTGAAAGGAATCCCAGAAGAAATTTGTGTGGGAATGCTCGGTATGATTGCTGAAGTTTTTGCTGGTGTAGGGGAAAAGCACCGATTTTCGACCCAGCACTAATTTTCGACCCATTCATACGGTTTTGGCCTATTTTGTATGAAAATCCGAAAATTGGCACAAAATTCTTGTAGGTCGAAAATAAGTGCTTTTCCCCTAAACCTCACATGACTGTTGGAAGAACCCATGGAGAATTTCCTTGAATCATTAGGGAGCCGAATCCTATTCTTGGCAATTTTGATTCACTTCGGCAGTGGGGTTTTTTGAAAGCTACTGAACTCATATTTGGCTACAATATGCGTCGTATTAAAATGCTTCTTATTGCTGAGTTTTAGAAAATTCAGCCGAGAAAAAACCCCCATGCCAAAGTGAATCATGGAAGTGCCCAAGTAGCTCTGCACTCTATTAGAGAATTGTTTGTAGAAACTGCAGGAGTAGTTCGTGGATTAAATGTTCCTAGATAAATTTCTGATTCAATGCTGAAACCCTGGTGGAATTTAATGAGTTCGTAGAAAAGTTGTGAACAGACTTGCTGGAATAATTTTAAAGCAATTCGTGAAATAAACCGTAGGTGGATTCACGAACGATTTCATTGGAAAATGGCTTGACATACACCTGAAAAAATAAATAAATTGGCGCTCCATGAGGAATCATTGTAGGGATTCCTGGAAAAAATTAAAAAAAAAATCCTTCAAAAACGCGATGTCAAATTGCAATTAGAAGGAAAATACTGACTTTAAAAACCATTTTGGTTAAAAAAGAGACTTGATTAAAAAGAGAGAGACTTTTTAGAGACTTGCATTAAAATAGACCTACACGCAGCGAACTGGACTATCGAAATTCATACATTTTGCCTTATGAAAGATGGCACGATTATCGCAATACGAACACTTTATGTATCGCTTTAGCATCACTCCAAACCAAGGCGTCGATAAGCGCGGGGTGTACGCACGAGCTTATCGTTCGCAAGATCCTTGGTTCGATTCGAGGTTGCCGCGAAAACTATTTTTGTTTTCAAATTTCGGTTTCATAAGGCAAATTTATGAATTTCAACCCGATTCCTTGTGGTGAATTTGCATAAGGGGTTCCTATGTTTATCGATAGTCCATTTGCCTGGGTGTACTACCAGTCCTGTAGATGGGACTAATTTGCGATTCAGAAATCCCTGCAAAAATTCTCGCGGATTTTCTACAGGATTTCTCCAGAGTTCCTCTTAAAATTCTTGTAATGGTTACTCTAGGAATTTCACCAAAGATTTTTCCACGGGTTTTTCAGGAATTCCTTCAGAGATTTTATAGGAACTCCTAACAGTATTTCCTCTAGAAATATGACAAGGGGTTCCAGAAGAAATTTCTCCAGGAATTCCTCCAATAAATTCCAGAGTATCCAGGTAAATCTCAAGGAGTTTCTTTAGGAATTTCTTAATGGATTTCTCAAAGAATAGATCCGGTAATTTCTCTCAGCACTCCTTTTTTTTAGAATTTAAAATTTTAGAATTAAAATAATTTAAAATTCATCAAGTCATTTTTTGAGCATATTCCTTCCAGAATTTCTCACCAAGAACCCGTTTAGAACTTTCTCTAGGATTCCTGCAAGGGGTTTGCAGTAATTTCTCCAAAGGTTTCTACACGGAATGCATTAATTCGGGGTTCCGTCCCAGAAATCCTTCTGGAATTTCTTTAGGAACTCCTACAAAGATTCTTTCTTCAGTCCATACAGGAAGAAAAAAATGAGTTTCCCAAAAGCTTTGATAAGTCCTAAAGGGATAACTTCTGGAGGTATTTTCTGTGAACTTATTGGATGAACTCCTGAAGGAATCTCTGTATGGTTGTTCGGAAAAATCGCTGGAAGAATTCCTGAAGAAATCTCTATAGGATTTTTAGAAGCAATTCCTAAAGAAATCTCTAAAAGATTTTTTGGAGGAATCTGTAAAGGAATCCCTGGTAGATTTACTGGAAAAAATTCTGAAGGATTCCTTGGAAAAATTACTTCAAAAAGCGATGGAATCCGAAATCTTTCAGGCATTCCTAAAAAAATCCGCCAAAGATTTCGTCAGGAAATAATGTACAGATATTTCCAGGAATTCCTCCAGTTGGGATCCCTCTAGATGTTTTTAAGAAACTTCTGCGAAAATTTGTTGTTTTTTTTTTTGCAGAATACTGTCAAAATTATTCCATGAGTTCCTCCAAGGAACGGCCCCCAAAGATTTTCCAGTGATTCCTCCAATAGTTTCTCCAGGCATTCTTCCATGACATTTCCAAGAATTACTCTAGAAGTTCTTGCGGAGATTTATACGAATTGTTCAAGGAAATTCTCCAGGGATTCCTCCAAAGATATCCCCAGAAACTTCTTCAAAGATTTTGCCAGGAAATAATTCATAGAATTTTTCTGAATTTCTTCGAGTTGTTCCTTCAATAATGCCACCAGATGCTAATCAATGGATTCCTTTAGGAATTCCTGCAAGAATTTCTTCTGGGATTCCGCACTGGATTCCTCCAGGATCTCCCTCATGATTTACTATAGAAATTCTTCTAGAGATTTCTGCAGGGATTCTTCCAGGAACTCAGAAATTTTTCCGGGAATTATTACAAGAAATTCTTCAGGAATATCTCACAAGTGTTTCTCAGGGAATTTCTAAAGTGGTTTCTCCAAAAGTTCTTCCACTAATTTCTCTAGAGATTCCTCCGAAAATTCTTTCGCAGAATTCTCTAGAGATTCTCCCCAAACATTCCTCCAGGAATACTAACAAGGATTCTTCCAAGAATTTCCCAACAAATTCAAATCACAAAGTGTTTTCTCCGGAGATACTCTCTAAATTAATTCTAGAAATTCCTTCAGTATTTTCTCAAGGAATCCCTGGAATTCATGGAGCGATTCCATCAAGAATTCCTACAATAATTTCTCCAGGTATTCTTCCAGAATTTCTCCCAGAAATTCCTTCAAAAAACTACCTTAAGAATTTCTTCAGTGGTTTATCCAGGGATTCTCCCAGGAATTCTGGAAGAGTCCACGAAGAAATCTCTTAAAAATCCTGGAGTAATCCCTGAAAAAGTTCTTAAGATGTCTTTGTATTTGTTGACAAATTCCTGGAATTTCTGAAGAAAGATAATTCTGGAGGAATTCCTGGTGAAATCTTCGGAGGAATCACACGAGAAATTATTGGAGGAAAACCCTCTGAAACAATTCTTGATAAATCCTTGGAAGATATCCTAGAGTAACCCTGAAAAGAATTTTAGCAGAAATTATAGAGAAATCCTGGAGGAACCCAGGAGAAGTTCTTGCAGAGATGCCTGGAGGAATCCCTTGATTAATGTCTGAAAGTATTTATGGAGGAACATATGAAGGGATTTCAGAAAAAATCTCTAACACACATCATAGCGGCATCTTTGGAGACACTTCAAGAGTAATTTTTCGAGATATCCCTGGAGAAGTTCCTGGTAAAATCCCCGGATAAATCTCTGAAGAAATTTCTTGAGTAATCTTGAAGTGATTTCTGGAGAAATCACAAACCCCTACCAGTAAGAAAACTATTGTATCCGGCCACACAAAATAATTGACGTACTCTTTGGAGGCAGGAAAAATAATCGATATCCAACCAAACCATACTTACTAGAGGGTATCTGGAGGGCCGATGATAAGTACTTCCCATCTGAAGATGTCATTGTCGTCGATTAGTCCGGCTGAAAATCCCTCAACAGGGTTTTTGCTCAACTCTGGAAGGAAAGAGAAATGGAATCGGTTTAGAACACTAATTTGATAAACTACGTATACAAATTGCAAAAGCTGGAGGGATCTCCAGCTCTTCCCTGAATACAAACCACATAAAGACAAGACAAATTAAGGCAAATGAGGGTAACCAATACTGGAAACTGGAGAAATGGTAAATGTATACGGCATGATAATTATATTGATTTTATTAAAATTATACAAACAATTTCTCTACCACGGCTTCATTACGATTGAATAGACAAAACTGACATTTCTAAGTCGCAAAAAGTTCAATTTGGGAACACAATTTCGTGGAATCAAAGCTCGAGTCTCATATAGATCCTGTGAATGAGTTTGACAGAATTCTGTGCAAGGTTTTTTTTATATAGAAAAAGAGAAAAAAAACTTATTTTATATCTCTGATTTCGAGATATGAACAGGTGGTTTTCAATGGAACGAGGATCCCTTAGAAAAAAGTGATGTGCCATTAATATGTTGTTGGTACGACCCGGTCACGTCCTTACAAGTGCTTCTATTTTATAATGGTTCGGTTCTATAATCTACATACAGGAACGCTCGGAACTAAAGCTGTTGCCATATATGAAGGAGTGCATATCTATAAATTTATATGCAAAAACTCTAGTTATTTTATCTGTTACAATCTTGCCAGAAGATACCATATTGATAACTGCAAAAATCTTCACAGAAGAATATTGATTTGAAAACCTAGCTCCAGTAGGAAAGGCCATGTGAGTCATCTTTCTGCCCTGATTTCCCGTCAGACAGGTTTAGGTACCTGCGAATGCTTTCCTATTTTAAAGGTGCCTCGCTCAGATTATGAATTAAAGGTTCGTAGGAAGGAACCCACATGTTATATGTAGGCTGCTGAACCATGCAGGTAGGCAGGCAGGCAGAAGAAGATGAGCAAGCAAACAGTGAATAATGCTGACTGATATTGATTTTTATTCTGGCGTCTGCCGCAATCTTCCTTCCTTCATTTGGTTCTATTTTCTCTCACATTGCTTTTGCGTTGCGGTTCATCGTCCATCCCGTCCTGAACCTGATGTCCGATCGAAGGTTCAGGGGGAAAGACTGTATGCGTCGTTGTAAAAGACGGTACAGGTATACCTCGATTTAGTGACCCTCGATCATTTGAGATTTCGATTTCATAGTTCATGTAGGTACATTTCTCCTCCTGAATTTACTATATAAACTTTTTTTTTCAATGCAATTCACAATTTTGATATTTTTGAAGCCAATTTGTAATTGTTATAAAAATGGTCATCATAAAATAGTAGCATAGTGTATGAATAATGCAAACCTCCATGAGTCGTTATCTGATGGGACCATTGACTCATAGAAATATCGGGTAATGGAACTATACTTGGAAAGCAGTTTGAAGGGACTGTCATAGTAACCATGATTTTTTTTTCCGTAACGCGGGTAGATCACCTTTCGTGGTGCGTTACGGGGTAAGATCTACCAATTCGAACCCTACTCTCATCTTGTTTGTCGGGCTAAGGTAATATGTTCTGGTAATTCAAGGATTAGCGGTACAAAGTCCTTGTTACTGGCTACAGTTTCTGAAATTGATTCTATTTTACATAGCAGATGGTGTTCATCAGTCCCGAGACTACACTTGAAGCCAGGATAACATTCATGAGTATTAACTCAACAAGAACTGTTAAGTACTGGTATAATTCAAGGACTCACGTGAATGCTGATTACTAAACAAATTTTCTAGCTTGATACGGTTTTGCTGCTAGCACAAAGCCCCTTTTTTCTAGTATTATTCTAGGACTAAACTAAAAGCGAAACAACGATGGGATTAGAGTTCCGTTGCATGGTCAAATATCAGTAGTACAGTCAACTTTCGTTCGTTGCACTAAAGTTGTAGCCCACCTAGTGAAAGACTTTCACTAATCGGGCTGAGTTTCGAGCTGTCAAGTGATCTATAACAAAATAATTTCAGTACTACCAACATTGACACAATTCCTGATTAGCTTAGCTTAGCTTAGACGGACTATATATATCTATACCGTGAATGACCGAAGTCAGTGAAGATGCACAAAGAATCAACTAGAATTTCGGCTGGGATTGGCCAAAATCTTCTTTAGTGTGCATAATTCAGTGCCTCTATACAAGGCCAATAACGGCTCCACCCACGTCCTTGCAGTCAGGTGGGAATGGAGGAAGGAATGTTAGTGTAAAACCTTTGCTATTTGTAGACCGTGTTTACTTCTGCATCGCCACATAGATTACTGGGAGGGATGTTTGTTAATGGGGAGGATCGTTGTGTCACAGGATTCACTTTGATAAGTGATTAGAGCACGATAAACAATTATTTGTGATATATAACCATGCTTATAAATATATTTTCAATTGATATGAAAAATTTCCATGTAGAAAAAATAATGTCGACACTTGAAGTGACGAACCATTCAAAGTCTGTAGAACAAATAGCTAAATGCAACATGCCTTCAGCTGTCAGGACGAAAGCATGTGTTATCATACTTTACTCATATGAAAACAAAAAAAACTCGATTGGCTGGACCATCACAGAACACTCTTATGCTGACACTTACAGTGGCGAACCAATCAAAGTTTGTTGAATAAAGTGAACCCTTTGCAAGTCTATACTTATAGTGTCGAATCATTCAATCTACCGTGTTACTGCATAAGGGCCTAACTGAGCGATTTCTCTTTATGGATCCTCTTTTGCGCTAATAACTTCGCTAAATTAGATAAATCTGTGATAATTCTTGTGAAGGTAACACGGGAGACCGTGTTATTTTCTCTATCTTTTGTCTCACTCTGACAATTTTCATCAAAATTTTGCAGAAGCAAATCTCGAGTATAAGTAAAGCGATGAAGCTGAAAATTCAATGGGGTGTGCACTACACATATAAAATTATATGATAATTTTTTCACATCGATATACAGAGTGGTACTTGAGATTTGCTTCTTCAAATGGATAGGTTGATTATGGTGACGTCCCGTGTGGCCTTAATGAAGCAAGATATAGTGACTCTTCATCCAACAGCTCGAAAATAAGTTACGAAACGAGAATCAGTTTTCTGCAATAACGCAAAGAGAGCAACGATTAAGGGAAATCGATGAATGTAGATAAGACCTTATAAAAAAAACAATACTGCAATGTCCTTTCTTAATTGCAAACAAATAAACGTGACAGGAAAGGAATCTTTTGAAAGAAATAAGTAAAACATAATTCATTTATAAGTAAGAGTTTATGCCGACGCTCTTAGTGACGAACCATTCATATTTTGTTGAAAAATCATATTTACGTCCCATCGATGTACCGATTGAATGTGCAGTCATACATATTTACAGATTTGAAATAAAAGCATAAAACGAGCTCACCAATTGATACTTCATCTTCGACGGAGCAGCCACAATCTACTTTCAGCCTCTCTTAACGCAGACTAACTGAGAAAGAGGTCACTCTCGAGACGCGAGAAAAGTAACACTTTTGCTTTTCATACAAATGATCGCTCTGATGACACAAAAAAACACGTATGCTTGGGTTTCCTCGTAGCACTGTCTAGCAAAACGCGCGCAAACCGAAAGAACAAAATAACAACACTATTCCTAGGGATCTGGAATGAACACCATCGAGAACTAGTGGAAGAGTCGCCTAATAGTTTGTGGAGGATTCTCTGAAGCCTCTAGAATTTTGCACCAGGACTCACAGCAAGCAGATTAAGACAAAAAAGAGACTTTAGAAACCATTTTGGTCAAAATAGAGACGTTAGAAACCTAAGGTAAAAAAACTTTTGAGCGAATTGCAATAAAATACAGCAGGGATTCGCTGGTTGGAACACGACTGCCTTCCATCTAACGAATCTGACCCGTTAGTTGGAACGATTGACAACTGGTGAAAATGCTCCAGATTAACGCACCTGGAGAGCAAATCGTCACGAAACGCACATATACATACACATTTGTTCTATATATGGAGACTTCAATGCGACAGTTATCAGACGTCAATCAGTTTGACATTTTCTTTTGACATTCGAGCGCTTTTAAGTTGGATTTTTTTTTCCAACCAGCGAACATCGAACCTCCATTTCATGAAGCGGACCCCCAACGAGCGAATCCTCGCTGTAGTGACCAGGGAGGGAGAAACCAATACGAAAGTTATGTACGTCAAGATGAGCCCTGTTTTGCTGTCACGAGCTATCGAGCCAGGATTTCGAACAAAAATCGAATGAGAATCAATTCCTGATTATTCATTAGTAATGTCGCAAGTGCACCTTTTATTGCGATTGAATATAAAGTATTGCAATACGCTAAAGTGACCAGACGTCCCGAATTATCCGGGACAGGGCAATTTTTAAGTTGACAGTTCAGTGTTAATACTTATTTCAATCAACTTAATATACAGTACATGTCTTAGATTGAATATGAATATAAATTGCACATCAAATATAGGCAGCGCTTCATTGGGGATGAGCTCTGACAAACGTCCTGGATTTTCCGGGACACATCTGGTCACACTACAATACGCATCTTTTAATTTTTTCGAAAACAAACAGCTTAGAAAACTTTGGCCCTTTTTCCATGTTTGTCCTGAAAGATCGAAAGTACACAACAAAAGAAAACCAGCGATTTTCGTTGGCAAGCCAATTATCTTGCAGTTTGGAAACACTTTGGTTCCATATTTCGTGGGTAGTATCTGTACCTCCCTACCAGGTAGTGACCAAGACTCTAAAAATACACCTGCTTACCTGGAAAACCAAAAGAAATAACATCAAAGGTAGCGTTTTTTATTGAAAAGATTGTGTCACACACTACAGGTCGGACTCGATTATCCGGAGACTCGATTATCCGGGGACTCGATTATCCGGGATTCGATTATCCGGAATTTTAGACTCGATTATCCGGAACTTGTTTTTGATGTTCTTATTTTTCAATTTTATGCATAAATCTGAGATAATTTGGTATTGCAATACACAATATAAATGGTTTTGCAGTTTTAAACGTTATGAATAAAAGGGGGGTTTGAAAAGGTGATTTTTCGTGTATGCCGTTCAAATTTTTTTTTCTTGTAGAGACCCCTACTGTTCCTAGAAATAATTTCTGGCTACACCACCGCATCATATTAATAAAACAACAACAAAAAGATAATATTTGAGTTCTTTTATCGAAGATTTCAATTTTTTTCTTAGTGATTCGATTATCCGGAGGATTCGATTATCCGGAGTGAAAAAAAAATCGATACTCCGGATAATCGAGTCCGACCTGTATTTCAAAATAATTTTCCTGACTGTGGTCGAAATTCCCTGATAATTCCAGATTTTTTTCAGGTAGTAGACACCCAGGTAAAAATAACGAATTACACACTCGATCACTAATGGATTTTAGGGCAAGATCATAAGTTATCTGGAAATTATCAAGCATTATAGCCGTTCAATAATTGAAAATTTACCATATGAACAATTTTGAAGTCAAAATGTCCATCAAATCGAGGCAAACCTGTACCTGTAAATAAATGGGGAGATAATTGACCCCTCTTTGTGTCGGTCGACGGCAGCTGCTTCTTAAAAAAAAATCTGCTGGAATCGATACACAGAAAGGTAAGACGAATATTCCTCCATAATGCGGATGCACCCTCTCGAAGTATTTTCTTCAAATTCTGCATTTTTATCCCGTCGTCAAAAACAGAACCAAACTGTCAACAGACAGATCCGATTCTGCTTATTTTTAGCCCCCGGTACAAAGAGGGCAAAGAAACTGCCAGATACCGAAAGAAAAAGGTCATTATGCGCAAGAAAAATAAAGAGCAGAAAAAAATGCCAGACAGAGAATTCCTCTTCCTTCACCCTTCCCCAGACAGTTTTTATCCAAAACTCGAGCCCCATTCCCTTTCTTGGAAGATTCCATATGATGCGAATAATCAAACACTTTTCTTACCTGCTAACTGTTTTTTCAGCAGCAACGAAGACTGAGGTTCTGACATTTAAGCTGAATGCTGGTAAATACGCTTTCTCCCAAGTAAAAAACTGTATCACTGGACACTAAAAAAGAAAAATGTCGAACTGGGCGACGATTGGTTCCTTGCCTGCGGCTTTCGGATGCTGACTCTGCTAAATCCTCTTGATTATCGATTGCACTCGGAACTTTTTCCTGGCTGACACAATTCACGACACGCGCATTCACCGGAACGTTTGCCGGACACGTAAAATGGAGAACAATTTCCCGATTCCTGCGGAATTAGATTATCGCGAAAATTTTATGGCTGCCGATCTGCAGAGCCAAACGAACGAAGCGAACTCTTTCAGTGTGTTTTGATGCCGCAACGTTGGCTGAACTGGGTTGGCTGTTTCCGGTTTCGATTCACATCATCGGTCACCGGCTTCTAGCTCCAAAACATCACGGAAAAATAACGAAAAACAGCTGTCAAAACTGACAGTTCTGTCAAAGTTTTTCGTTCAGCTTTACCCGTTCCTGGAATGCTTAACGAAAAATACCAATCACGCTCGTTCAGATCTACTCAAAAGTGAGTAGATTTCGACTCACTTCGGAACAAAGTGGAACTGCTCAAAAGTGAGTAACACCATCGTTACTCACTTTAGAGTAACATTATCAAATGTCAATATGGGAGTAACACTTACTCACTTCGTTTAATCTGAAATTTGCGAAAGTGAGTAGATGTCACTCATTTCAGGAAATAATAATTTTGTAAATAAATGTATTATGTTATTCATAAAATCAGAAGAAATATACAAAGAGCATAACATTTATTCATTATCTCTTACATAACTATATGAATAATACATCAAATCAAGTAAAAAAATTGATATTTGTGTTGATATTTCCGCTGCTCTGGAATGGATCCCCGGATCTTATAAATCTCTGGGGGATTGATGAAAGTCATGGAGGATGTAGTTTGACCGAGCGAGTAGCCTTCCCAGTTAGACTGTAAAGAATTGTAAATTAGTCCAATAAAAAGTACGACGGTAAAACTTACTGTTTATATTTGTTTTCTTGCGCTTGTTCGATCAAAACCAAGACTTGGTCATTTTCACTCATACCTCGCTTCACTTGATATCAGGATTATTTACTTCGCAGCACTAATCTAGAATTCGCCGGTTGGACTTCCGAAGTGCAGTTTCAAGCAAACTAACTGTCATTGCTCTGCCGGCTCGGCTTTTGTCTCGACTGTTTTTGAAAACAGTCCGACATCACGTCAACGGAAGAAATTTCACCACAACGGAGGATTTGTCAGTTCGAGCGCGCGAAATTTTCACAAGTCTTTGACGTTTACAAAGTGAGTCAAATATGTTTGTGTTTACTCAAAAGTGAGTAAGGTCGTTTTCTTTCGTGGTTGAGTAAAAAGTTACTCACTTTGATAAAATAAAGTTACTCACTTTTGACAGCTAACCTGAAACTTCAAAAGTGAGTCAAAGTTACTCTCTTTTGAGTAGATTTGAACGAGCGTGATAGGTCTTTTCATGTGACTGGTCCGCAATGAGAATATATACCAAGGTGTGGAAGAAGAAGCAGTGGCTATGTATTAGTAAAGAGAAAAAAACGTAAACAAAAATAACTACGTCACTAATTTACACGGCTTCTTATGGGAGCTTACTCGCTGGTACACACTTATGTCGAATTCGTTTTTGAACCCAGGTTGGAACTGGCGCAACCCGTTCTGAATCACAGTTTCAACCCCAACCCGATTCAGGTTCGACCGAACTACAATTAGCTTGACGTTTGTTTGTTTATGTGTTGATCACCGACCCAGTTCCTAAAAACGAAAACGACATTAGTTTTTTTCTCGTTGTTCGGTAATTTTTTTTTACCGGAAACGAACTGTAAATAAATATTTAACTGAAGCTTCGGTATTACAAACGAGATTTACCGAACACCCTTGAATATATAAAAAATCAAAACAATATTCGTCCTTTTTTACCGAAATCGTCGTTTTATTTACCGAAAAAAACTGTAAATCGTTTAGATTCGCCATAGACTGTAATTTTTTACCGTACTTCAGTTCTTAGTGCTACAAAACTTTACCGAACCAATTGTAATTTGATATTTTTGTGGCCGCCATATTGTACTCTGCAAGATAAATCCACGTAATGCGTTTATCTGAAAATGTCGATATACCATCGCAGTGATAATAAAAATCACCAAAGGTTTAGATTTAGCAAATATGAAACATTTGCGTCCTTGAACAACGAAAAAATCCAAGCCTACTTGAGTTTTGACGTTGCGTTTGAATTGCGCGCATATCTTCTGCGCGTTACCGCCGCCGCTGGATGTGGATTTAAAATAAGCGCCGCAATATTATTTGCTAGTCAACACGATAGTATCGAATTCAAAACCTTTAATTTCTGTGGGGGCCCAGATAGCCGTAGCGGTAAACGCGCAGCTATTCAGCAAGACCAAGCTGAGGGTCGTGGGTTCGAATCCCACCGGTCGAGGATCTTTTCGGGTTGGAAATTTTCTCGACTTCCCAGGGCATAGAGTATCTTCGTACCTGCCACACGAAATACGCATGCAAAAATGGTCATTGGCATAGTAAGCTCTCAGTTAATAACTGTGGAAGTGCTCATAAGAACACTAAGCTGAGAAGCAGGCACTGTCCCAGTGGGGACGTAACGCCAGAAAGAAGAAGAATTTCTGTGATTGTGGCCATAAACACTGTTTTTTGAGAAAAATAATGAGACTACGACAGCAGGATGAGCGTCTGGAACTACTTTTCCGTAAGTACGACCTGGGGGATTTTATTAAAAACCTATTTTTAAAAATTGAATAAAATATTTTCGTTGTAGTATCCAACTGCCCAATTACGTTTCCGGATAGAATCGTCACATAAACGAGGATAAACACCCATGACGGAATCGGTGGTGATGGTGGTAAAAGGGGTCAACAGCTGCAAATGAGCCAGGATTGTAGCCCAAGATTTGAAGCGCGCGTTCGAGTTGTTGGTGATGCCACTGCAGTATCAACTTCCATCTTCATGAAAAAGATAAGCAGTTCATCTTCAAACGGTTCCAAAACAAAAACGCGAAATAAATCGATGAACATTTGCTATCAATATGGTTTTTGCTTTGTTTTGATCATTCTTTTCTATTCCGACTGCCTGCTGTTACGAACAATGCGTTCGGTAGTTTATTTTACAATACGTTCGGTAATAATTCACGAGCATATTGTAATTTTATGACAGCTGCGAGTCGATTGCAATTACAGATTGTTCGGTAATCCTTAACTTTACCGGAAGCATTACCGAGCGCTCAGCGGTTTATATTTCGGTAAAAAAATTACCGGAGTCGGTGATATTTTCTAAGTGTGTAGTTGTGAAACATTTTGCACCATACACGGATGTCACGCACACTACATGTCTCTTCCACACCTCGGTGTATATTCTCATTGACTGGTCCGTCTATGCATTTGTTTACATTGGTGGAGGACCGGTGCATACACGAGGCTGTCATTTTCATAGAAGAACTGTGTCAAAGAGCTTCCCGATGGACTTATCCACGGTCTTCTTTTATCCGCGACTTTCATTTTCTTTTCTGCTCTAAATGCGGGCAATGTTTACATAAAATGACATCCGGACCAACATCCGGACGACGAATGGTCACCGGATGAACATGAAGTGGATGAATGCACAACGAAATCGTTCATTTTTTGTTAACACGGCCCGCAGTAAAAGGTGTTCTTCCCGATGGAAGAAGCAGCGTGACGTCATTGTAAATTAGTTCATTTCCCGATCAACTGTTTTTGAACGTCATGTGAATAGGCCTATGCTCGGTAAGCAATTCTAAAGGGCCAATTCTCAGATCTCTGCACGGTCGTTTGCGAATACCCTTTAAGGGGGGGGGGGTCTATCCAAGCGTGACAAGCCTTACAAAATTTTCGGAGGCCTCATACAAAAAGTGTGACAAAGGGGGGGAGGGGGTCAAAAAAACTGAAATTTAGCGTGACATAATTTGTGTACCATCCCTAATGGGTAAAAATAACCCATTTCCGCTAGAAGTGCCTCTCCACATTTAATGAGTAAACACGGATTACTCCTAAACCTTTCGGTCGTCGCACGAATTTTTGTAACACGAGTAGTCACGCGTTGTACTTTGTACAACACCCTTGATTTTGCGAATATCCCAGAAGTCTGATCACCTAGAAAGATGACGTCTTCGGCAAAATTCTTCAGTAGCATTATTATAGCCAAGAAATTCGAGATTTTGCCACTAGGCGGCGCTAGTAAGCATGAACCTTTTTTTTCTCAGATCTCATGATCCTGACCACTTAGAAAGATGACGTCTTCGGCAAAGTTGAAGGTGCCTATTTAAAAAGTCGAGATCCGGCAGTATCCGCAAAACAAAAATTTTATGCTCACTAGCGCCGCCTGGTTGCAAAATACCCTATTTCTTGGCTCAAATAATGATATCCATTGAGCTACTGAACTATTTTGCCAAAGACACTATCTTTCTAAGTGGTCAGGCTCCTGAGATATCTGCAAACAAAAGTTTCATGCTCACTAGCGCCGCCTAGTGGCAAAATTTTGAATCAACTAGCTCGAAAAATGATAGTCCTAAACTTACTAACCAACTTTGCCGAAGACGACATCCATCTAAATAGTCAGGATCCTGAAATATCTACAAAACAAAAGTAAAACTTCCATGCCCACTAGTGCCACCTAGCGGTCAAATTCCGAATTAAATGAGGTACCATCAGATAGCGCTTCACCTCCAGAACAACTTTAATAAAGACCCCAAGTTTCTATTTTATCTGGATTTTAAGATATGACGATTTCAAACTGTGGTTTCCTCGAACCGTACATAGTGCGTTCATTATTATGCGACTTCCATATACATTTGTTGATTTTACCGTATTCTAAAGGGCTATACTGTAAATAAAAACTGTCGAGTATTGTCCTTAAGAAGATTCTTGAGGAATACATTTTGGTTTGGTGTCAATTGAAATCTTTGTTGCAAAATGATAGCATAAAAGTCACAACTGTTGTACAAAGTACAACAGCGCGACAGCCCGAAGGTTAAATTTACTTAATGCGATCGAAATCTCTATCGATTTTCTTTTTTCGGTTAATAAATAGATTGTACCGATTCAATTTAGTCGGTAAACTACTGTAGTTGTACTGTCAAAGAGAAAAATCGCTCTGTTTGGTGTTAGTTATTATATTGTTATGTTATTTGTTTGAACGAATTTCGAAATTTCTCGATAGTTATTAGCGCTGGCTTGGTTAAGTAATGTTTCTATGTTATCGTGTTCAGTTAGTATATTGTATTGCATTCTTGATTGTGAATATTTTGTGCAGTGTAGTAAGACATGGCTGGAGTCCTTAACCCCACATATATCGCATTTGTCGTCTTGTGTTAATTTCCATAAATACAGTTTTTCTTTTGATAAGGTATGGAATGTTCTTAATCTCCCTATTGTAACTATTTGTATTGTGTCCAGTTCAAGTTTATCAAACCACGGTTTGAAGGTTGGTTTTGGCATAAGATTGTAATGTTTAACTCCTTTTTCTGTCGAAGTTGTGGTGTATTCGTGTGTCCATTCTTCTAGTGTTTCTATTTTCGCTAAATTAATTGTGTCCTTGAGTCAAACCTTGAGTGGTATTCTTGTGTGAATCATCTGTTCGTTAGTACATCCTTCTTTAGAGAGGGTGTCTGCTATTTCATTTCCTATTATACCTTTATGAGCCGGTACCCATTGAAAGTTTATAGTTTTCCTACACTCAGAAACACGGGTAGTCACAGAATGACTAAATTTTAGTAATTTATGATTATTTTCTATCTGCCTCTCTTTCATTCTGCAGGGAATTTTAATCCTATTTGTCGATTCACCTGGGTTGAAGCATCGCTAAGCTTCAACCCAGGTGAAATTACATTTATAAGCGGTTTCTTCACCACCGCTTAGGCCTTAAACCTGGTTTAATCGTATGGGTAAACGTGGTTTACGGCGTAAGCGGAGGTGAAGAAATCGGCCCTTAAGGCCCGAACGCAATGATAGCGGAACGGCAACGGAATGCGGTACCGGTTCGCCAGGATTAATCACACCATCTCGGTTGAGCTGACAACGAATGAAATTGTACTAACACTGAGTCGACAAGCTTGTTGTAGTTCATGCTGGCGAACCGGTTCCGCTTTCCGTTGCCGTTCATTGCGTTTGGGATCATTGCGTTTGGGATCATTGCGTTTGGGCCTTTAGTGTAGAAATTCACAGCAGATTGAAAGAGAGGCAGATAGAAAATAGTCATTAATGCATAAACTTTAGTAATTCTGTGTCTATTTTTATTTCTGAGTGTCGTTTTGTTTTTAATATCCGTTACAATGAAGTTATCATCAGTGTTTTTATTTTTTATACTTATCAGTGCAGATTTTGAATCTGAGCAAATCACAAAATTGTTTATATCTTTGGTATTAAGCGAGAATGTCCGCATTTCGAAACAAAACGGTACGCCAGAAATTTCGACATCTTTTCAGTACCGGGGTTTTGTTTAGTTATTCAAAATTTGCGCGATTCGGCTATCGATTTTTATAAAATTAAAAATTAGTGATAATGCTGATTATTATTGAAACAAAGCGTGAAATTCAGTGAGTGATAAAATTTGTGTCCCTCTGTATGTGCATCATCAGGTCATGACTGAAGCATCTTTCGTATTCTACGATTCGATTGACTCGGTGTTCGTTCGAATCGCTCAAACGTTGTCCAACTGCAATCCTGCTGGAGCGGTCGATTCTAAATCTGTCCAATGTGAGTACTAACAAACTTAAACACTTATATTATCAATGTTCCCATACTTTAATTTGTTATTTGAACTTTGTTTATAACGATAACCATTTGGTTAAACTTTACATCGGGTTAAGGAAACATTGGAAACTTATCCAGTGATCCAGCATAATCAATAGTTGGCGTTCACTTCATGAGCATATCCCTTGAGGGAAAAATCTTTTTGTTACAAACTTAGTTTGATTGAAATTATGAACTTAAGAGACCGTATGTTAAGTTCATCACTGTTAAATTTGATGATTTGGCGTTGAATGAGTTAATTTTGTGATTGTTTTACGGATTTCATAAGGATTTTATATAATAACTTCATTGAAGACAATATTTTCAATAATTCAACCTAGAATTTTATTTAGGGGTCAATCACAAATTACGTCACGCTCTAAGGGGAGGGGAGGGGAGGGATCAAGCCAAGTCTTACAATTTTTTTGGAGGATTCATTCAAAAAACGCGACAAAGGGGAGGGGAGAATGGGTGGGGATCACAAAGTTGAAATTTAGCGTGACATAATTTGTGTACCATCCCTAAGGATAACATCCACACCAGATAACAAATTCCACCAGGAATGTTCTCCAGAACTTCTCCAAATATTCTTCCTTTAATTTCTAATTAAATTCCTTATTCATTCACGAATTCATCAAGTGATTCTATCGATTTCGCTGAAATTATGCCTGAGATTTTTGTATTGAAGATCTTTAAGAATTGCTGATTAATTCTTCCAGAGATGCCGGCACTGGACGGAAGAAATATGTATGGGAAAATTACTCGAAAAATGTATGAAAGAACTGCACAAGAAATTCTTGGATGAAATAGCAATATAAATTTCTAGAGGTATCCCTGGTTGAATTTATTTAGGAGTTCGCGGAAAAATCCTAATAGATTTCCTGAATTAGTTCCAGGAGAAATTCTTGAGCAATTCCTGAGAGAAATCGTGGACGACCTCTTAAACCAACATTTATTCGACGTAGGAACTCCTGTACAAATTCTTTGTAGAGTTTCCTGAAAAAAAAACCCCTAAATGTTTTTTTTTATCTGTGGGAGAAACATTAGAGGATTTTCTTTGAAGAACTCTAGTAAGAATTTTTGAAAGATCTGCTAGAGGAAATCTTCTGGATAGTCTCTGAGAAAATATTAGAATAATCCCTGTGGAAATTGTTGCAGCCAGTTGCGTTGAATTTCCTGGAGCAAATACTGGAGTAGTTTCTCTATTGCCCCTATTTTTTTTTAAATCCCTATTCGCAAAACTATCTCATGTATCCCTATAGAACATGGGACAATTATGAGAAATGTGAAACCTAAGCATCCTTTAAAAAACCTTGGAGAATGTTCTTGACGATTTTATGGGACAATTTCTGAAGGAGTTCCAGGAGGCATCCCCGACAGTAATGCAGAGAAAATCTCTTCAGATTTCCAAAGTTGTTCCTCGAGAAATCTGAGAAGTGATTCCTAATGAACCTATATAATAATCGCGTACGAGTCTCTAAAGGTTTCTCTGTGGCCTCTAGTATCTGGCACCAGAATTTACGGGAAGGAGAAAACGGAAAAAAGTGACTTTAGACATCATTTTGACTGAAAAAGAGACTTTTAAAGACCATCCATTGAAAATAGGGACATTTTCGATAATTGTGTCAAAATCATCAGCTGAATGCATGCATTATTCAAAATATATTATATTGTAAATTATTGCCTGTGTATACTAATAAATATACAATTATGTAGAGACTTAAGTACGGTTCGAATATTTACAACATGAAAATATGTATAATATAACAAGAAACAGTGTCTCTGTTTAACATTTAAAAAATACTGATTCAGCTTCACTGGACGGAATACTTGAGGAGGATTCGTTGGATCATTGGCCATTTCAGTTACACCACACCAAAATGAACCACTTTGATGTTGGGTATTTTCTTATTGTCGTTGTCGGCATTTTCCTGCTGCTGATGGTGGTGTGGCTGCTGTTGCTGATCATTGCTCATTATTTCTGAAAAGGAAGACATTGTTGAACGTATGCCTCGATGGCTTTCTATTATAGCGAACATACCTTGCATGGGGGTAAAATCTTTGAGATAGTCATCGTTTGGATGGCACAGGGGTAAACTTTCCGCCAATTCCCGTTTCGGATCGGCAATCATTGAACTGTAGGGAGGTTTGCGGGACTTCTCGCCCAGTTTATCCTTGCGAGGAATTTCCTGTTATGCACGAAGATGGTTGTTAGATTACTCATTATCAAGTATCGATCTAGCTCGAAAAAAAATTTCAACACTCCACTTTAAAAAAAATCGTACCACCTCAAAAGTTGTTCAGAAGGTCAAGGATATTCAGAAGGTTCGTAATTCTTCCGCTACGTGACGCTAGAGAGCATGGAAAATTGTAATTCAGAAAACAAATCTGGAACGTATGAAACAGTTCATTTATAAAATATGGCCTTTGCAAACATTTCCTGAAAAAAACTGTTTTTGTGGACCGAAACTGAAGACCGCACGATTATAGATTATCAGGATCTCGAGATATAGCATAATGCATGTGCCTATATATTAAGGTGATGTTAAATTTTTTAAGGTGATGCAATAATTTTTCAAACGGATAATGTATACCATGCATGCTACGGTTATATCCAACTCACCGGTACGACAGCCACCGTCACAGTGTCGGAGAATTTGACCTTGTTCTTTTCGCCGCTCTCCTTCTTGGCGGAGGAAGACGAGGACGAACTGCCCGGTTGTTGGGGGAACCCGGCCGATGAGGGGCCAGCCATTGCCAGCGAGGAGTTTGTACTGTTGGACAGAATGGATGCGGCCGGTTCCTTCCGCCGGGGCATTCGCAGTCGGTCGATAACCTCCGGAGGTTGTTGGTTGTACTTCGATTGGAACTTGGACGGAATGTTGCCGGAAATGAGCGGATACTGGTGGATCACAGTTCGAGGAGCGTTGTTCAAGTTCGAGGGGTTCGGAATGCTTCGGAACTGCGGTTGCGGGGCTTGCGAGGTAAACCAAGGTTTCCGAGGGCGTCGGGCGAAGTCCGGTTCATCTTGTACTAGAGGGATACCAATCGTTTGGTCGAGTATGTTGGCTGGTGGATAATTCAGCGCATTTGGAGAGCTTATTGGTTTTGGTACCACATCGATAACGACGTGTTGACCGTTAGGAGGAGGTCTGGAAGCGACTGAGTTTTCTACAAAATCTACATAGAACGGCCTGGAATTTCGATTGGATATATCAAGCTGCTCCATCGATAAACTGTTTGCAGGAGAAGCGTACAGTTTGGCCGCCTTTTCCCTAGGATTTAAGCGAGCTCGCACGTTACCCCGCTGGATAGACGACCCAAAGTAAGGAGACACGTTATCCGAAACAGAAAGCAAATTACTTGAGCTCAATGATTTTCCTTTCAGCCTAGTCTGAGCTATTCTCGACTGTTGGTGTTTGCTAAGCTTCAGCGCCATAGCCGTTTGGCTCCGTTGCATTGTGGTGGTCGGTGCTTTCTTCGGAACGTACGGTAACGGTGGACGATCGTTGCTGAACTCGGACTTTGAACGAACGTTGGCTGTCGCGGTTCGTGTCGCTATACTGCTGCTGGCACTACTGCCCTCTGTAGTTTTGGGCAAGGGAGGATGTTTCACAGCGCCGTTCCTTATCTGGGACGACTTGGACGAACTGGACGAAGTGGAGTACGATTTGAAACTGACAGCGTCGGTGCTAGTTATTTTGGCAGCACGTGGCATCTGCACTTGGGAACTTTCCCGTTCCGATCCCTCGTCATCATCTTCATCGTCTTCGTCGAAGCTTTCCGCACACAGAGAACATGAGGAATTGGAGCATAAAGAATCTGTAAGAGAAACATCGTAAGTTATCATAAGTCATTATTCTCCAAACTCAATCCATAGAAAACATCAGCTTAGCATATTTTTCAATGAAAAACATCGAATATTAGGTAACAATCCCAAACTTGTGAATTTGGACCTTCAGAAGCTACAGTGAAAATTGGCTGAAGCCAAAGATATCATGAACCGGAACGATATGCGGAGATTGTATGCAACGGTCAATGGCGCGCGACACAATACACTGAGGAAACGGAACGTATGAGGTACATAAGAATTTCTTATGGAATAACGACATAAGAAGTATTTTGTTCTTCATTCGAGAATCTTATAACATTCCACAACAGACTTATGAAATAACACTCATTACATAGACAGATATAATTCCATAAGAAACTCTTTTTGGATATCAAACGCATTGATCATTGGTATTCATAAGACAATCTAATGGAGTACGATTTTCTTAACAATTTCATACGAAAATCTTATGGATTACGTGGAGAGACGCTAATAACAAAATATTCACGATTGAGATTCATAAGCGCGCGTATGACAATGATTAGTAACACTTGTGAAAAACAGTCGACTTCCTATCAAAAACCACGTAAGAATTTCATACGAAATTCTTTTGGAATAAAGACATAAGAAGCATCTAATGAGACTCATAAGAAAAACTTGTGAACTTCCATCGATCATTGCGTTCATAATACAAATAGGTATAATATCATAAGATACTATTATGAAGGATCATAGATATCAATTATGGAATTCTTTAGGACCATTATGTATTTAGAGAATCGCTCTTTGAATTTAGGAAAATAAAGATATTCATAAGATCTCTAATGATAACGACAAGAATTTCTTGTGAATATCGGACGTTTTGTGTTTCATAAGAATCTTATGAAAGAGAGAAAACCAGTCAAGAAATCAATTCACAAGCGTTCTCTTATGAAATTCGTACGCAATTTCTGGCTCAGTGTACCATTGTCATGTGCAGTGATCGAGAAGGGAATTTGCTGACCGATAAAATGGCGGTGGATACCAGGTGGAAGGAGCACTTTCAGCAGTTTTTGAACGATAAAAATGGAAATGTAACTGTGGACCCACCAACCATACGAGATGTTAACGAGCTGAAGAACTGTAAAGCTGCTGGGGAAGGCATGGGAGCACGTAGAAATGCACATCGGCTGATTGGATGGCCTCATACGCCCAATCTACAGGAAAGGGCATAGATTTGAGTGTGCCAATTACAGAGGAATTACCCTGCTGAATTCGGATACAAAACACTGTCGCGCATCCTGTTTAACAGACTGCGACGTTTTCTTAATATTTGGTCAAATTTCTCCATACGAACTTTAATATCCTTTAAAGCTCCTTAGAGTTAACGGATTTCGCTCAAATTATCACAGTAGCTTCCGGGAGTCCAAATGATCAAACATAAGATTTTAGTCCTAATCGGCCATCCTAATACTCACGTTCGCTATCGCTCCTATCCGTACATATCCGGTTGATAACGTCCACCTTCTTCAGTGCCTCTTTGGCCAGCTCCACATCGCCATCGGTTTTCGCCTTGTCGTGTAGTTTGAGGAACAGATCCGCATCGTTGATATCGATGGCCAAGCTGAACGCCTTGTTGTACGACTTGTTCCGCAGCAGGTAGTGGAAGAACCGCAACGTGATGTCGTTCACCTGGTCGCCAAATTCCACTTCAGTCTCATAGCATAACGGTTTCACAGGTACCAGAAAACTGCCCAAGGCTTTCTGCAGTTGCAACTCCCTCTCCGTGCCCAAGGGCTGCTTAAAAATATAGTTTGCTATTCGGTGTAGGGACAGAAGGCACATGGCGCCGTACGTGTCCCAGTTTAGGCTCAGCAGTATGTTGATCGCTTTCTCCACCTGGTTCAGCGAGATGTACTTGTGGATCAACACGTCAGCCGTTAGACCTGAAGTATGGACGTCACCCTTCAATCCGGTTCCACCAACGAACCGAACACATCCTAGTGGACCATTCTCAAAAGCCAACAGCAAGAAGCAATCAGTGATGGCGTTCTTCTCAAAGTGTTCCGTTATTTCCGGTTTCCTACTCCAACACAGCTTGGCAAGATTGTATGGATGGGCAAAGTAATTCGACAGATCCAATATACTGGACGGGACTACATCTTCACTCATCAACTGGGTGCGAACACAGGACAGGGCAATGTCGAAGCACTGCAGTTGGCCCTTCTCGTTGGCGATCATCACGATCGATGAGTCGCTGTGCCACGAAACAAAGGTGGGAATCTAGAAAAGGAAAGAGATGTTAATATGAATAACTATGATCGGGGTACACATTCAGATTGCTGATGATCGTGGGTTCAAATCCCGTCAAAGGCGATCTTTTTCACGAATTGGAAAATGTATCGATTTTCCAGGGCATAGAGTTTGTGATTTTCTACACGATACACGAACGTAAAACTGGTCATTTGGCAAATACCTTGAGCTTATTCTACTAGTGGAGTGAAATTTTCAATCCCATTACACCGAAAGCCATCAACCCTAATGCCACTACCCAATGTTTAATGACATTGCTTCGTGATATTGGAATCCTGGGTAATGTCATTCGGAGTTACTGGTCGTTCAGGGATATAGAATTCGGGGTAATGGGGTAGAATCGTCGGTATCGTATAGCGAGGTGACAACACTCGACACGAATGAAGTGACTCGCTGTGTAAATCAAACGGAGACTCACCTCATTCGAGTCGATTATATTAACACATCGCCATTATACGAGACCAGGTTTTCTCCTACCCCATTCATAGAATAAGCCTAAATAACTGTAGAAGTATTCAAAAGAACACTAAGCTGAGAAGTAGGCTCGGTTCCTCTTGGAATGTAACGGCATTAAGATAAAGAAAAAATATGGTTGCATATGTTCAGTTCAAAAATTTTGCTGGAACAGCAGGTAAATTCCGGCGCACATTTTCTTCGAAGAGAAGAAATTTTCTTCCATAATCCACCAGCAAGAAAATTTTCTTTTCTTCGAAGAAAATACGCGCCGGAATTCGCCTACAGGTCTACCACCTTTTCTAATGTTCGGCCGTCAATGTCTATTATGGCTTAAACCAGCCGAAGGTGCTTTGAAAAGGAAAAAAAAAACCTGAAGTTCGTAGACGCAACTTGAGTTGATCTGTAGATAATCATTTTTCGGATGTTAGACCAGGCTATTGGCAAGGCGCGTTCAATTCTCTAAGGTGTCCTATTATGCTCACTCTGTGGAGAAAACCAGACAGGGTAGATGAGGAAGGGCTGGCCGTTTTGTTTACAAACATCTGAGACAGGTAGTCGAGAGATTGACTCATGATTGGTTGGAGAAACAGTGTTGTCAATAATTATTCTAATCTGGTCGCCCCTGCTCCTTGTGTACTCTACTACTTTCTTTCTTTTTTGACAATTTTGTCCGCACTGATGGCAGCACAGCTAGTTTCAGTTTCAGGCAAGGCAGTAATGTTTGTAAACAAAACGGCCAGCAAGTTAAAGATGGCCTCCTAGCCGCTTTCGTCAAATGATTACACCTTACTCTGGCTAGAGTAAAATGCACACACCTTGGCTATTGGTATACATACTAGGCCGTCTCTTATTTTTCGAAAATGCGAAATGTCATAAGTCAGGCCACCAAATTTCCATTTTGAAATTCCCGCTTTTTTCCCGGTTTTCCCGATATAGTTTTCAGAATTTTCCCGGTTTTTTATTTTGTTAATTGAAGGTATTTCAGCTCAACTTTTATTATTTCGATTTTTTTTCATGAAGATCCTGTAGAGCAAATAATTTTAAGGTGAATATTGAACAAAGGCACGCATGTATAAGTTTGTATTTTCAAACTCTTAGTAGATTTATTAAAAAATGACCTATTCGGGATTGTTTACAAGAATAAATATCAGGATTAATTGAGGTATACATGTTCAGTAACTGAAAAAAAAATTCAATACAATAATCTTCTAAAAGAATTCTTTTAACACTGATTCCAAACTTCGGGTAAATCAGTCAGAGAATAGTTCAAAAAAGGTTATCCTTGACTGTAGTGAAAAGACTAATAGTTATTTATGAAAAAAAAAAACATATTGCAAAATGATGATTTTTTCAGCACGATTTGTACATTTATCCAACGAGGCTCTCCGTTTTGGATAAATACAACAGATGCTGAAATAACGAGTTTTGAAATAACTAAAATATCTGTTTTAGCAGGATTACTTCTAAAAGCACAAGCTAACATTAAAAAAAAACGATCCGGATCGCAAAAAGGATATAGATTCAGATGATATGGCACGAAAAGATTGGAATATTTGATTTGGCCTCCCAATACAGTACCGAAAAGTGCTACTTTTATGGACCGAAAAGAGTGCCGAAAAAATAGCACTTTTCAGCATTTTTTTGGTAGGAAAAGCAGGCATTTATGTTATTCATCTTCTCGATGAAAAATTTATTGATTTGCTACGGGATCGCAAAACAAATATTTCTAAACATGGTTGGAAACATGAAACATTACAGGATTATAATGTAACAAAGAAGAAATTTTTAAAGCATTTGAAATTTTTAAAGCATTCCAATGAAAGTTACCTGTTCAAATGCTGAATCTACAACCTATGGTTCGTAGATATAGAGCTCGAAAATATTCGTTCCAAACAATTTTCCTGGTGACCATCTCAAATTCCCGGTTTTTCCCGTCTTTTTCCAGGTGAATTCAAATTCCCGTCTTTTTCCCGCTTTTCCCGTTTTTCCCGGTTCGGTGGCCACTCTGTAAGTTCGTCATTGTAAAGTGCTCCTTTTGGTAAGAAAAAAATCAGGTAAAAATTTGAAGTCCGTACGAGGACGCTAAGTGGTCCCCCAACGACCCTAAAGGTATTAGGTGTAGATGACCCTCGTTCGCCAAATCGAGCTCGCTGCTCTAATGCACGCAACATGAGTACGAAAAGCCACTAGTAACAAATTGATAATCAGTATAGGGGAAAGTGGGGCAGTTTGGCCACCTTAAGGAAAAGTCGATAAAAGTGCTGAAAATATTATGAATTATTCGAATGTTTGCATAATTTATAACAATGTTTAGATGAATACACTAGATCCGCATAATTCCCTTTGTCTTATAAAGTTCAAGGATGAATGATTGGTTTTTCAAAATTTGTCATTTTTCGAGTCGATTTTTTACTGATGAGGTGAAATGAGCACCCCATTTTTGATAGCAAAATAATCTAATATAATAAAAAAATTCATGCCTATTGCTTCATTTCCTCATCAGCTTTGGGGTTGCAAGTTATTTCAGATGAAATTTCAAGAATTTATGCACTTTTCAAGGGGTGCTCATTCCACCCCATTGGCCAAACCGCCCCGACTACCCCTAGAATTATAGGTAAAATAATATTTTATACTGTGGATATCTTAATAACACTGCACGCTGACATAAAATTCAGAACTACAAAGGGATCATTCAAATATTACGTAACGCAACAGGGGGAGGGAGGGAGGCTTCCGTAGTGTTACGATTCATACAAAAATTTTAAATTTTTCATACAAGAGCTGTTACGTGGGGTAGGGAGGGGGTCTAATTTTGCGTTACGTAATATTCGAATCATCCCAAAGAAAACAAACTTCTACACACGCTAACATGAAAATACCCATTAATGGGTAAAAAAATACCCATTTCCAAGAAAAGTGGCTTAACTCATTAAAAGAGTAAAGTCGACTTACCCATTAAAGAGTATTCCCCTCGAACTTCAAATAATGGGTATTTTTAACTCTTGACCTCTGATATGCACATGGGTAATAAAACCCCATTATTTTATGTGCGATAGAGCGGATTGAGGTTATGGCAAAAGTTTTGATTTAAATAAATTTCATGTAATGTAGAACAGAATAAATAGAAGACTAATTAAAGTGCAACGTACATTTATTTCATAGTTTAACCAAAAATGTCAACATGTATGTGATCATCTAGCCGACAACCCTGGCACTACGGAAAGTTCATTGCAGTTTGCAATGAACTCAGTTGCGATCATCCGAAAATCTAAAATCAGAAAAACGATTGTTAGAAGAAGCACTTACCGGAAAGTATTCACTAACGTTACTTACGTATTGGAAATAATGTTTGTAATCTTCTCCTCCTTAATTTATTATCGAATAATAAAAAAAAAACGACTTTTTCACTAACATCAAGCGATACAAATCTGAAATTGAAAAATGGCGCTTTTGCTTTGCGAACTATATCATGTGCACTATTTACCCATTTATATTACCAGGATGGATACTTCATAATGAGGTTAAAGTACCCTTTTTAATGTCACTGAAAAGTACCCTTTTTCTGACACTTCCATACTGACCATAAAAATGGGTACAAGAAACCCATTTAATGGGTACTTTCATGTTAGCCACCAGTAACAAATTGTCCTGCGTGCGTTGATAATCAGCATATGCTGATTATCAACGCACGCAGGACAATTTGTTACTGGTGGCTTTTCGTACTTATGCTGGGTGCACTAGAGCAGCGAGCTCGATTTTGCGCACGTGGTCATCTACGCCTAATACTTTCAGGGCCGTTGGGGGACCACTTAGCGTCCACGCACGGACTTCAAATTTTTACCTGATTTTTTTCTTACCAAAACGAGCACTTTACAATGACGAACTTATAGCATTTCGCATTTTCGAAAAATAAGGGACGGCCTAGGCGACAGTTTTTATCCTGATCCATTCATTTGCTTAAAAACATCGAGCTGCACACTCGATTACCAATGGCTTTTAGTGCGAGATCAGAAGTTATACGAGATTAGCGTTCATAAAAAATATACTCACAAAAGCTGCCTTAACGAGGTGTGTGATCCCTCGGCCTTCGTCGAACAGCACGACCGACCCGTCGATGCATCCCAGCATGAGCTTCTCGTGGTCCGGGCTGAACGCATTGCAGCAAACCTGCGTCTGCAGGGGAATCGACGTCACCGCCACCCGCCGCATCTTCGTTTTGTGAATCTGGTATATACAGCTGTCTATGGTCACGTCACCCTAGAAGAATCAGAAGCACAAACATAAATTTTGGTTAATTACTACTAATCGAAACGGTTTCCCACCAGTCAGTGGTAATTATACGAAGCTTCAAAATTATGCTAATTGACCGCATCTAATTTGCACCCACTGGAAACGTCCTTGGCTCAACAACAGTAAATCACCGAAAAAGTGCATTTTACGGGGCTGGTAGGTCTCTTTAGAAGAAATAGTCACGAGTTTAATGCAAGTTTAGAGACCATTTTGTTAAAAAAAAATAGTTTATTTCTCCTCACAGTGAATTCTAGTGTAACTTCTTGAAGCTTAAGAGATTCCTACCAATTCAATTAATAGAATTTCTTGAGTTTTAACAACGAATTTCTAACTAGAAAATTGTCTGAAAAGCCAAATCCAATCATTGACTGTATGCCAGATGTTCTAAATACGAAAACATTGCAAATTTTAGATTTGTTGACCAATTAAAAAGTGAGGTAACGTCACTGATTTATCTACAGATTCCCAAAAGCAGTGATCTCAGAATTCAATAACGGTGAAAATGGTGGTGAATGGTGGCTAATGGTGAAAAAACGGGGTTTTTAATGCGATGATAGATTTTCATGAACATTGCTTCGACTTTGAGCGAAAAAAAAAACTATTTTGAAAAATTTGTAAAACGATGATGGTTATTTTCCTCTTAAAACATGACCTCACTTGAAGAAAAAATTACCGATTCATATTTTTTTCCTCTGAGCTTTGGCTCAAAATACATAGTATGACTTAATGTCTGGTGTGACTTTAATTGAAATGAGAGACTTTATAATTATTTGCTCCAAAAAAGTAACCAAGTCACTAAATAGTAACTCGCCACTAGCCCCGCAGTATCGCTAAACGTGGGAATGATCTCATACCTTTTTGGATATTTTCTGCTCCACCGAGTGCACCTGGAAGCCATTCAGCAGCGAGAAATCCACCGAAATGGGATCGTACTCGGTCCAGTAGTAGCACAGCAGTTCCATCTTGGCCCCGTTCAGTTTGTACACGTGCAGATTGGCCCGGTCCTGGTCCTTCACCGTGGGTCGCCAGGGGTACACTTCATTCTGGGAGGATTTGGTCCACACAATGACCATTTCCTGTGAGCTGCTGCAAACCAAGTGCTTGGGGATTTTTCGCGCCGTGGGCCCTCCGATGATAACGTTGTAGATCTTCGGGTCCATGAGGCTGATCTTTTCGAGGTTGTTCTTCCTGGCGGTCGGTTTTTGGAGGTGGACGAACGTAATCTGGTTCTCATTGTACGATATCAGAATGTGCGTTTGGGTGATTATCACGTCAGTTATCTGCTCGGAAATGAGCTTTCCAATGAAGTACTTGTCGAAGTATACGCGATTGATGTCCCCATTGAACGGATTGATGAAGATGTGGATGAGCAATCCATTCGAGAGCATAATCTGAAGGATGACATTGTTCTTCCACTTGCAGAAAGCGATGCGTCTCTGCTTGAGCTCTTCCTCCAACAGCTTCAAAGCATTCCTCAGCCGGTTGGGCTTTTTATTGTCCACGCTCCATTTGCAGCCCCGCGACTCAAAGTATAGCCTCTTGCCTTCGGAATATATCGATTTAGCACTGTCCGACTTCTTCTCGAAGTACCTAAAAACATATATAAGCAGATGAGTGATATAACACATATAAATGTAGCCAATAATTGGCTTACAAAGCTGGTAACGGCTAAGTGCCTGGCAAATATGAACTTTAGTCATTTTTTGCCATAAAAAGGAGACCAAAAATGAATCAAGGAATCAAGAAAACAAAACGAAAGCTAATTAATAGCAACCAGGAATGAGATTTTCTCGTGACATTACGAAAAGTATTACTGCTGGATTATTGTATTATGTTTTATGATTCTCTAGGCCGCCCATACTCGCATAACAGTCCCATATTATATGGGATTTCATATGTTTATGGGACTGTTGTGCGAGTATGGACAGCAAGAATTTCATCAGAAATTGATTCAGATATTTGCCCAGAGATTTATACATTATTCTGAGCAAATAAATCGAAACTGTTGTACAAAGTACAACAGCGCGACAGTCCTAAGGTTAAGAAATAGTTACACATTACCAAGTAACATTGATAGTTGAATAATACCTTATTCTTTTTATAAAACTCATTTCAACTGTAAAACTGCTATTCAGCTACCAATGTTACTTGGGTTGTGCAATCAGGGTCAAAAATGACCCATTACTTTAAAACATTCTCAAAGATCAATTTTTGAACCGATTTTCGTTCTTTTAGCATTATATGAAAACTTTTAAACTTTAGGATCGAATCCTGGACATTTTGTAAGTATGGTCATTTTGAACACAAGGCCACCTGAAATCTTCAGAAGGAACCAGTGCATATCATATTCAGAAGTTCATACCCACGACAGCTCAAAGTTCACGATTTTTCATTCCGATGACGATTCTTGAAGGAATATGTGGAGGTTTTCCTGAAAGATTTCCTGCAATCCTAATTTACCTTGTCTCAAAATTGCGATTGCGGTCAAAAGTTTTAATTAATCATTATAACTTTTAGAAAGATTCCGATTCGTTTAGTATCACATTTTCTTAATTTGGCCGTGCCAGAAACGGTTCCGGGTATTTGACAATAGTAATTTTATGTTTTGGAGGCCCAGATAGCCGTAGCAGTAGAACGCAAACCCAATTGTATAATTTTTCAATTATTTTTCGCGTTTCCAATGCATAACAGCACATTGTTATGACGGCCAACCCAAACTTAACTAAAATATTATCCATAGGATTAAAAGGATAGCATTAAATAAATTCTTCTTGAAATCGCTGGAACATTTATTTTAATTTTTATAATCTGTTGAATACACAGTTATTACTATATTTTTATTTGCATGGCTGATAGCGGATAGATAGCTAATAGTAACTTTAGTAACCAAAATGATTGAAATACTGACCAAATATTGACTAAAATGTGACTTCGAATCTACAAGTAATAGTAAAACAATTCTTGAAATGAAAATAAGTTCCTCATACCCATGGATCACACCACGTGTAGATTAGTTGATAATCTACGCGTGGTGTGAATTTTGTTCGTGGTAAAATACTGTAATTGTGAATATTTCACTTATATGTCTCGAATAAGACTAGATTGCTATAAATGGGTAGTGATATGGCGCATTGGAAATTTCACTCTTTATTGTTACGAGACGAATAAAAGCTTCAGTGTAAAACTATTGGTACCTATATCTAAAGTCATGAACTTTGGAAAACAAATCCGTGATAGTTTTTTTTTTACTAAATTCCTGTTCACGAGGAACTACTGGCAAATTAGTGGAGTGATACAATGGAAAATTTTTTGGTGGATTTCTCAAAAAAAAAACCTTGAATAAAATTACAGAAAATGGGAGAGTACAAATTTCAATAACAAACAAAAAATAAATCTCAGGATAAATGTGCGGTACATTTTTTGTAGCATTGAAGATTTTCTTCAAAAAAAAGTAACTCCAGACCACCATTGATTTTTGATAAACTTGAGACATATCGAATTAGATGAATGTTGGGCATAATTTATCATTTAAATGTGTTTTTGTTTAGAAGTAGTCGACCAAAGCCGTCGAAAAGATAGGGTTAAGGCTTGATCCGTGTAGAATGTATGGCTCATCTGTTGGAATTTCTAGAGTAATTTCAG
>NW_018735976.1:0-46377 GCF_002204515.2 Aedes aegypti
TTGCAAATTTCTGCTATACGATATGCGTGGCACAGTGAAAGGATTCGCGGCTTCTCAGTAGTAGGTTGGGGGTAGGATTACGTTTCGAAAATGGTTAAGAGTTGTACGCAGGAAGGTGGCATACACGGATCGGATGATGGTTTGAAGAATAGAGTTCGTGTAGTGTTGTTGTAGAGTAGAGATCATGATTCTGATCTTCCTGAATGGGTATAGTATTTTCATGATCAACTGGGTTATAATCGCTTGGGAAAAAGAGTGCGAGACATTGAGTTCGCACTAACTCTACCACGCAGGACAAATTCACAGCGAAACTACACAGATAGCATGTGTATCTTGTATTACGGGGATATTGTGCTGTTCGATCATGAACGTGAGGGCGGCAGGCTAAGATGAGCCCTCCAAAAGATAGTGAATGCGTTCCTTACGTTGCGGTGAAGTGTAGCAAAAACTTGCGGGGAGGATTGCGAACTTTTTGGTTAGGTTACAACTCGCGCTCCCGTCAATTCAGATATGCAGGGAAGACTGATGAGATTAATGCAGTTAGTAGATTCTTTACTGGATCAGATTTCGTCCTTGCAAGCGTGAGGAATAGAACCGCTGATCCGCCAAAACTAATGTGCCCCGGTTCTCATGATTTATGCATACGCATACTTCATTACCGTTCGAAGCATGTCTATTCCAATTTTCTCGTTTTTGTACCAATGAACCCACGACGTTCCTCTAGGCGCCACAGTGGTAAGGCAAGTCTGGTTCCGCATAGGACGCTAGACGGGTTAAGTTGTTAATCCTTTTCGGTCCTTAGGTTTTTTCTTGTGCAGGATTTGTTGGCACGAAGAATGTCACACCGATCATCAAACAGCACAAAAGTTTTTTGCTTTTTCTAAAAGCTTTAATATTATTTTAGTTCTTTTTGTTAAAGTGAACTAAATAAAATTCTTTTGAGAAAGCGCTTGGGTACACGGACAATTCGCCGATTTTTTTGACTGTCATTCGCGGTTCTCGGGCATCGACTTACTTGGAACTCGCAGGGTTTGGGGGAAAAGAATTTTTGTTTCTTTCATAGTTATTATTCAACATATATGTATGTCCTATTATTTGATAACTGTGGAAGTCTTCACATTCAGGTGATTAAATAGTCACATTGAGAGACCTTTCAAGTAGCCAACATTTAATATTAGATACACAGACGTAAGTTCTTATTTTCGTCGTCATAAGCTAGACAAAAAAATTAATTTGTGCATTTTCTTGTCACTCATTTCACAGGTTGAGAAGAAGTTCACGACTGTAAGAGTTTCCGCGTAGACAAAAGCGCCGAACATGTCCTACGCTTTTTGCGATTGGGAAGGAACACCCGAGATTGTTTTCCACTACAATGGAGTTCAAAGAATCATACATTCCGGGTAGCTAGATAACAGCCGGCACAAAATTCAAGGCAGAAATTTGTTGCCCAATGATATTAGGCACTGGCACTCTTTTGCTTTCCTCCCTTTTTTGTTAGGATCAATTTAGAGACCTGTGGCTAGAGGCGCTTTACATTACTCCGATGTTGGTGTTTCGGCTAAAATTTGTCTAATTACGACACGAAACGAACACTGATTAGCACTCATATGCATGTAACATAACCATTTAATTCTTTCTCCAATACACCTTGGAAGTTAACAAAAGTTGTTAGAGTTTCCAGCGTTGGAAAACGTCCTTTCTTCCTTCTTTGCCTGGTGGTAAATCGTTGCTATCAGACTAAACATAAAGTATTGATAAAATAACCCCTTTTTTGGAAGGAAAGTTGTGAATTCAGAGATTCACCCTTCCTTTTGTTTGTTTTGATAACCAGAGTGTTTTAGTTAATAAACCGAAAAGAACGTGACCTTTCGAGAGGTTTTTCCCTAGACGGTGTTCCAGAAGGATTACCACACCGGCTAGCTTTCGCCAACGGGGTACAGACGAAAAAATCCGAAGGCACGGGTTCCAAACAAGGATCGTAAAGGGATCAATAGTAGGAAAAAATAGGAACTGAATATAGTCCTGTTTTATAGCACTTTGAAAAAGTACCCGCTATTTTAATCTAATTGGGCACTGGACAAAGTACTCGTTTTTTGGTAGCCAACTGGAAAAGTAACTCTGTTTTAATAGCTTTAGGATAGTAAACTCTCATTTTTTCCGCAGAACGATCCTATACGTCTCCGATAAGTTAATAGAAGAGAAATTCAGTTGAATCAACAGCGGACTTGAATTCACATATGCTAATTTTTGTATATTCCGCGTACTTCGACATGGGTTGCTGGTATAGACTGAAAGAAGAGATCCAATAATCCTGCAAAATGTCCACACACTGTAGCCATATAGTGAAGTGGCCGTTGGTGTCTCAAGAATCGTCTCTCTTGCAGAGCGTTTCAACCGCTTCGAGTGGTGTCGGATGATGAAGCTTCGCGCAAATTCTGAGTCATGACGATCAACCTGCGATCCCTTTTAGTTTCGAAGTTGAATAATACCCCAACGGTTTTTGGCAGTCATTGCAGTGCACGCTAACTCCCTCGCGCGTATAATCGCAATCTCAATGAATAGAGGCGGTTTTCGAGTTTCGCAATTTAGTTGCCGGATAGTCTTACGAATGGCATCTCCAGCGATTCGGTCGGTACCCTATATGTAAGTTTTCTCAGCTAGAGAAGGGCCATACGGAACGGTGACAAACGGTCTCCGGCTCTTTTATTCTACGCTTCCCCTTCGCTCTGTGATCGCACGGAGATACATCATGGGAGACTTACTTTGTTCATGATCGAGAAGATTAGAGTAACTCTAAATAAAGTTTCTGGAGAGGTACGCCCAAATCTTTCATTCGGGTGTTTAACATATCTACGCACAAAGCTTTGAATAGACCGTATTAAGATTTTTATCGTTCTCGCACCGATCACCTGAAGTGCACCTTCATCATCCACCCGTATGCCGGGTCACCGTTCCCCGGGGAAATCAAGGAAATCCATTTAAAGAAATTAGGTGGTGGCTGGTCGTCTTTTGAAGGAATGCCACTGTTGGATGGACCCTACGTTGTCCGGTAACTGTGCGGAGTAACATATGCACTTTATAAATATCAATTCTGTTAGAGGAAAATCGATACTCATCTACGGTGGGAAGAGATTGATGATTCGATTCCCGAAAGTTACTTTCGGCCCTGGATAGAGATCCGGTGCGCCCCATGAGAAACATCTGTCGATCGGAATATGTGAATTTTTTGCGAAATCGACTATTCTAGTGAGCGTTCGAAAACCGAGAACCTGAATTGGTACCGCCTGTTTCTGAGGCTTGCATACATACAAATATTATTTCTTAGAATGGACGTATAAATATGGGTAAGGTGGAGCTCAGGTTACGCCGCGCTCAGAGATCATCGATGAGCTTCCCGAATCACATGACAGGGGCGCAATATGAAGTCGAAAAAGTGAATCGAGAAAGGGACGAAAAGACCAAGGTCCAACGGAAGCCGGACTTGATATTGCCGCTCACGACGAGTTGAATACACTCGATCGTGTCCAGCTATTCTTATCACAATCACCTGTGGGTATTCAAAAATGTATTAAATTATATTCGCAAGATAGTCCGCCTCACAAGATCGTTCATAGTATGCGAAGATAGGCCGCTCTTGTAAAACTCATATCGTCAGTAGTAAAGATTCTGCCCCATCCAGTGTTAAGAGACCTTACCGCATGAGTGAGTTCATATCACCTTTCTTAGTAACCAGTTACTTAAAATGGCGGATGAGAGATGGAACGACTGCATCTCCAGAGATGACGGCGGTTTTACCTCGAAGATCACCAACTCTTTGGACTGGAATATACACGCACACGCCTACGCAAAGAAGTCCTACCCATGTCTTAACTTAATACGATTCTTTAAATTTCGGAGCTAGGTGCGTAAACGCGATTGAATTGTCTTCTGTGCTGCTCGGATAGAGGAAAAGTCGTTGTGGTAGCGCGATATATAGTTGTGCCGCTTTAAAGTGTCTGTAGAAGACTATTAATGGCCCTTTTTTTGTCCCTAAAAGTACTCCCACGTAATTTATGCAAATCTCTCGATCCGGTGGCGTATAATGTTAAATGTAAGAGTTTAAGATCATCTTCAGAAGAAAAGCCTGTATTCACAAAGTGCAAATAATATCACATCTGGAATTTAGGCTTGAAGCTAAAACTTACATGTGTTTTTAGTTTAGGTTTTAGTACTATGACAGTTTTTCCTCAAGTGATTCATGACAACACAGGTGAGAATAATTCATTGTAGAACCCCCCCCAGTGGTGGTCCTTCGTAACAGCCTTCCGATGTTCACAAACTTAAATCCGGATTTCGAAATGATATGACTCCCGAAATGCAAGGCACTAGGGACCTACAGATCGATAGGTCAACATATCCCTTCCTAATTGGCGCGGGAAATAATAGGTGTGGAGCTTAAACTTAGACCTTACTGAATGAATGATTCGAGGGTTAAGCATATAGGGGCCGGAAATACGACATAGCAAGCCATCTTATCTGTCAGGAGCGAAAGGTAGTAACACGAATCCGGGCGCTAAATGGAGCCTGTTCTACACCCCTGGTTTGGAAACTCATGTAACAATAATTTTCTGGTGTAATTTCAACTGAACTATGGAAGATAGGGGAGGGGGTACCTGTGTTTCCCCTTGAGATTATGGTGTGGTGAATTCCATAGAGTCCTTGTTACCCATTAAGGTGTGAAGCATTGAGACTCCAGCTGACTGCATGGGCCGGTAAAACTACGAATGGGCGGAACAGTTCCCCGTAAGCATGCAGAAGCCAAACTGTACGACGCGTCTGTAAACCCGCAAGTGGAAAAGGAATCTCCTTCCAAAAAGTAAGTTCACTCAAACAGTCGTAGTTGGACGCAGGCCAGTCCCATGTGCGTAACTCCATTTGATGATCAGCACAACTACACGACCCCATAAAGTATCGATTTAGTTACCGGAAGACAGAGCTTCCCAGCTACCTTTCAGTGGAATACTCTCCCCTACATGTTGAAAATGTTGGCCAGATAGGAAAGTTGATCCAGTTTGTTTTCCACTAGACACCTTCCGATAACTTTCCCGACTTTTTCCATCAACTAAACTGCTTCAAAATGGATAGTTAAAGCTGCCCTGATTGGGTCCCAATGGCCCTTAGATAGACCAACCCAACAATGGCTATTACTGAAACAATGAGAAATGGTAATAATCAAAGTAGATACAATTCAATCATGAAGAAGATCTCACCAATGGTTTTTCTTTTATCCTTGTAGGCTGGTCGTCAAAACGCCCCCTGCTTACGCTTCGAACTACTTCCCCGTTACGTTATCACAGGCAAAAAATAAAAGTTGTTAGAATATAAAATCGAAACCGCTGCACCAAAGTTCCAAATTCCCATCGGTTGTTAAATTACAACGTCCGACGTACACACGGCTTTGGTGTATAATGCGACCGTATGTAATGTTCCGATAGTAATAGATTAACGTACACAAATACGAGATTGTAATCGATGCGGGACGTATATGAAAACTAAATGTATCTAAGCGATTCAAGCGAAAAAGCGATCACTATTCTGCTCATTGGTTGATTAATTGCTTTTTTAATCATTTTTTTGAACCGTTTTGGAGGTAAAGTACTTTCAGCTGATTTTTTTTATTTTCAAACTGCTGGAAAAAGAACAACCGCAATTATTCGTGGGTCGGGGGAAACAATTTTTCGGATCCACCGTATCAGGAAAGAAAAATGATTATATTGAGAGCAGGTAATTTGGCTCCATATAAGAGATTAAACGAAAAATGGTACAGTTTTGCCCGCTAATAATCTTACACTTCTTTTCTTGGCGCATTCACAACGGTATTTCTAATCTACTGGGTAGATACTAATTCAGAATGACTTCTGCGGTCTCTCAGACTTAGTTGTTTACTAATGATGAACTTCTCACAGTTGCAATTTCAGAGTGTTGGGAAGCATTATCTTTTATGGTGGTGGGCACATACGAGTCTGGCCTTCGATTCATTCATTTCGCTCGGTAGTCGTAAATAACTTCGTGTGGAAGCAGTGTGATATTATGCTCAAGCAATAATATGACCTACCAGTGGAAGGCAAAGAAGAATTTTCATTCACTGTAACGGAAATTGACAGATCACCTCCGAATCTGGTATCTTAAGTGGTACAACCTATCACCAGATACCCAGTCACAACGCAGCACATGACATCTTTTTCGGTTCCGCTTTTCGCGCTCTTAGTGAGCTCCGCGGACTCTAAATAGCGACAACCACCGGCGACCCTGGGTTTATTCTCACTAAGACTATTTCATAACGCTGAAAATTCTTCCGGCGCCTTATTTTCTTTTTTTTTTTGGACCGTCTAACGCACTGGTGACATAACCACGTCGGCGCACAGACCCCCAACCTTCGTAACTTCTGCCGCATTATAGTATAGAGTCAATTTCTGAGCGTTTTTCTCCTCCATCAATTTAGTTTGAATAGTTTAGGTTTCAATCCTAAGGGACCAACGCCGTCTCGAATTTCGCAACCAGCCACTCTAGACACCGAACAATGAACCACCCGCAATCTCGCCTTCGGAGACGGCGATGTACTGAACTGAAACAGCCGCTCATTTGAGTGCAATTTGGTGTAATAGGCCCCTCATTCAGAATCAAGGACCAGCTATAATACGTTGTGCCATTTTGCATCCGCGGTCCAGAAATGTTCGGCTACTCAGTCTCAGAGTGCCACGCTTGGTCATTAGTTGCGATGGCGGGGAGGGGCTCAGAACCAGCGGTCATTCTGCAGGTTCAATAGAGCAATAGATCGAGCGTGTCAAGGCAGCTCGGTTAAACACACAAATTAATGAGAATTCACGCTTCCCACGAGGTGGGTAGGAATCTCGGTCCATCCGGGGTGGGGGTTCGGAGGGGTGGAAGAAAAATACGATCCCGTTGAAGACCTTACAGAAACCAGCTTTTGTTTAGAAGGCGCCGCGCTCAGACTATAATCGTCATTCATATCGCGCGCATAACGCTACCGCCAGTCAAGCTATCATTCGGGCGAGGAGGATTGCAACCGCATTGTGCGCGAGTCAAAAGTGTGTCGGTTGCATTACGGCACGCGCACAAATTATCTTCATACTGCCAAGTCATGTCAAAATCGGACATTTATAGCCGCATTTCAAATACCACTTTAATTTTTCCTAATTTGCGAAGTGGACATTAGACCTCATTACAGTAGAACAGTGTTGGTTCTGTTTTGCCTTTTATTGCTAACCAGAAATTAAGATCACGTAGAACTCAAGTTTACTATTTAGCTAGGCTAGATTTGACATGTTACGTATATATATTCTTTAATTTGTTCGAGATGGCTTGAAGAAAATTCGCCAAAGAGCCGCCAAAATGGTGTCCCGTGTTACCGGAAATAGCGACGTAGGGGAAATGCTGTAGTAGGGGGCAAATTCCAGACGTTGTGACAGACTCATCATATGGACATTTGGCCCACCGAAAAAGTGGAGATCTCCCTGTGTGAGTCTTGTACCGGAATGCAGCCTAAGGTAACCTAATCTTAACATCATTTAGATTGAATTTTCACTTTAAAGAGTTATATTATTGTATAACAAATTCCTAATGTGGAGAATTGTACTATGGAAGTTACTAAGACAACGCTGAGATTCGATCCCTTAGGGGGTACTACTTCTCTAGTCTTCATAAATTATTGGTTTGAATACAGACAAGGAAATCGCTGACTTTTTTTCTTTATAAGGATAGTTTGCAATGCTGCAAATGACTCTAAAAGTCAATACATCTTAATAACAACAAAATGTAAAAATTAAAAACTTAGAATCTATTTTATTACTCGATACATTAATATGCGACAATATACGGCAATATTTTGTTTAAGTACTTGACTCGGGACAGTCTTTGTACAGTAAGACCTAATTTCTTACGTAATCCCAGGACATCAAGGGTATTGATAGCTGTGCCATGTAGAATCAAGACGACTTGATTGACACAGTTTTCAGCGTCAATTTTGCTACCATTTGGGGACACAGACAGATCAATGCAGTAAAATTTAGTACTAGTGTACATTTGCACTACCTCATTTTACCTCCAACAAATTTCCTAGACAAATGGAGCTGCTGATTTTCTCAAATGAGTTCTCCTTTCTCCAGAATGCAATGGGGAAGATCATGGGTACCTTATTTTTTCAAAATCACAAGATACATACGCCAACGGGATCACCAGAAGATATGAAAGCGAGGAGCATCATCTGCTTATATAATACTAATCAATAAAACAGTGTTTATGTGGGCGCCCAGCAATTGGCTCATAGTCCGTCTGAGTAAAATTGGGCTCCTAGGTAAGAGGGGAAACCCTCTCCTGGCTCTAACGAGTCCTGAGCAAACTCTGGGAGTGGTTCAGCATCGCTTTGACAAGTGTTAATAGTCTTGTCAGCGCGCCTCCGCACGAATAACCTATTACCACAAAAAGAAAAAAAGACAACTAAAACAGGGATTATAACGTCTTAATCAGTGAGAGGGATTACACATTCCCTATGCGCGTTGGTAGTAGGGTCAAACCTTTTCTTTAGAGCGCATTCTCTCTACTTGCAGAGTTCTTTCAAAAAGTCTATATTTTTCTTTGATAAAAAGCTCCTCTGCAAATTTCTGTATTCTCTTAACCCATACATGGCCAGCTCCCTCTAAGAAAGGTCCAATCTTTCAGTCTTGGTCTTTTGTTTTGCTTTGCAAGCCATAGATTAGGTAATAGCGAGAAATGTATTTCTTGACATTATAGAAATCGATTTTGAGTAACACCGCTTTTCAGGAAATATAGCCCCTCTCGTGGGCTTTTCTCCGAGTGGTTTCTAGTAGATTTTTTTTTTTAAGCTGCTTCATTTAATTAAGAATACTCGTCATGCGGCATCCGCAAATCCTCATCGGCCGAGGAGGATTTGGAAAAAACCGTGCATGACAAGGGGGAATATTTACGTTCATTTAAGTTATATCTAGGGTGTTCTGTGTGATTAGACAGACAGCTATCAGGCCTAAATTTGGTAAGACACCGAATTTTAAGATTGCTATTTACAAAATCGATTTTTGTTATACCCCAAGCTGTTTATAAACGGGTTACACGATATCAACAATTCACTAACTAACTGATCACATCTGTATGCAGTTCAGATTTTTTTATAGGTGTGTGTTGATTTTTCAACCTGCTATAGAGAGAAAAGAAAAGCGACGTTTTTCAATTTAGACTTAACCTAACTTAACCTAAACCACTTATATTCAGTAACAGGCCCTTAATCGGAGGGCAATGTGTATTAGAATGATTGGTAAAGAGTTGATTGAGTAAATCGGTATTCTATCTTATTTAGGAACATTAAAGAGGCTTCTCTCCCCAGACTAAGATATTTTCTAGGAATATTTTGTCATCTACCGAATGTTCGTTGCCTGGCAAATATTATTATAATTCCAGGACTCACAAGTAAAATAGTTCGCCTCGCTTGTTTGAAGACGATTATGCACTTGAAAAAAAAAAAAAAAAAAAACAGCACATAATTTTTAACAAACCTCCATCCTATGTATTTCCCCCAGATAAATTTTCAACTATAACTTTTCAACTGACATTTCTGCGCGGCTGTTACACTAAAGGATCATCCATTTCACAAAATTTCTTTTCAAGGCTCTCAACGTATCTCCAAGCAGTTTTCTTGCGGCATTTAAAACGCAAAATCTCATCGGCGGGGGAGGATTGAACCAGTGCGCCGTCAAAATGTGTCCGTGTATACTGCAATTCAATCAATTCAAATTGGTCCCTTATTCAGAACCAACAAATGTGTTTTAAAAGAGTTAGTTTTGTATAATTCTTCCCTAATGTGTTTAACCACAAATATACTGCTTAATTCTTAATTCATCTCATTTCCATTCAATAACAATAATTGATTAATTTTTACGATATTGACAATACGGCAATTGTGAGGCTGTTTCCCGAGGACGCAGCGTAGTTAACGTCATCAATCGGGTCTTGGTACACAGCCCCCTTTTATTTTTTGTATAGAAATTAAAATAAATTTAAATATAAACTTGGTATTGCAGACTGGTCAAATCAAGGATTTGAGATATATTTTTCAAGGAACTTCGCCACGAACACCCAGAACATCTCTACATGCCCACGTGTGACCTCCACTTACCGGTTATTGGAACACAAAGCAATACTTATGTAGCTCTAAAAAAATGGAATTGTCGTACGCAATCTAATTACGAGGATGAAACTATTTAAGACTTAATATTCCAAATTGATTCCATTAATATTCTACAGAATCTATTAATGGTCCAGAGTGTCTGTTATTCGAAGAACTTTCTCTAAAGAAAGATATGATTCTCTTTCCGCAGCATATTCTGATCTCATCAGTCTAACGGGGTAACTGTGTAGGATTATCTCAAATCATCAGTGAAGAAGAAAAATGGCTATAAGCGCAATTTCTCCAAGTGAATTCTTTCCCTTCAATAAAATTTCTTGTCTTAAATTATCGCAGTCATGATTATTGATTAGTTTGCCGAGTTTGGTGATGATTCCTATTACGGACAAATCCGTTCATTTTCATATTCACTACATGTTGGACGGGGCCCCAATAACAACGAGTCACACAAATTGAAGTAGCATTTTTTTCACTGGACCCCGCCCAAGGACAAACCCTTTCTCAATCCTGTTCATAGTAAGTCAAATTAAATGCTATGGAGAAAGCCATGAAAGTTACCAGTCCGTTTTTAAGCTGAAAACTTAATCGTTTGGGTTCACTAGCTGGTGGTGACCAATCGAATTAGGTTGTGCAGTTTAAACGGATGTTTGGTTCTCTAGCATTGATTTTTATCTTAACTTATTAAACATTTAGTTTGTTATTTAATAATAATAATGTTTGGGTACCAAATACAATTTACTAGCCTGCTTTCTTCTTCCATCGACCGGTAGTTCTATCGAGGTGGTTGCAAAGCTGATATTAATTACCTTAAGAAGGCTTATGATTGTATATATTATTTATTTCATTTTATTTTATATTTTTTTTTCTCTTTTATTGTTATATTTGTTTTATTTGTTGAAATATTATGAACGTTACTTGAGAAAATTTTTTAATTTATTCATAGTAAATAGAATTCAGTAATTGCGATGACAGGTTTTGTTCTCAAATGTTATATACTCATTATATTAAATGTTAGGAATAGATTAAAAATTAAATGTAATTTATGACATTTTTACAATAGGATGTGTCTTTATGATTAAAATAACTTGTTTGCCTCAATAAGATTTTGCGTGCTGTAACCTCTACTGTTTTAAATCACGAAATTAATAAATAAGAATGAAGCTAACAAGACGTTATACACTGAACGCGCTACGTCCACAAGTTGTGGAAACCTTGGCGGTCGTATTCGGAAAACAACTCTTACTTTTTGCTTTTATGATAAATGTTTTCCATTGCACTGGTCTTACTCAATGGCGTGCGTTCGTTACACAAATTGTCCACGACGAGAAATTGAGCTATTAGTTTGAACCGGCTATCTTCTTTTGCGCAACATGGGTAAACTAAAAAAGATCGACCTATTTAATCAAACCATTGAACAGATCGTTGTGATAAAGATGTTAAAAGTATTTTTCCATTTCACATAAATAATAATTTAACTAAATATATAAGGGTTCGACGTCGCACACCGCCATTTTATCTAAAGGAACGCCAATAGTGTTCTTTCCAAGAAAAAAAAATTGGACACTTAATTTCTCAAAAATATCAAAATTGGATGATATTTGTTTAACCATAATTCCCATTCTCGTAAACGCTGTATTTGACATTATGCTCCTATGGAATTTATTTTGCTTGTGTCAATGGATGGTTTTTAAGCGCTGTATCCGCCGCTATTATGATTTGTCGCGGACAGTAGCAGGCATTGAACGCACAAACTGCGTCCTGACGTTGGTGTTAAAATTTGTTTTGATACAGGTAATGTTGAGAACACAATATAGGTCATTTAAAACATTAATTACATTTTTAATTACATATCACATAATATTACTGAATAAATTTTTAGCAATTAAGGCGTAAATGCGATGAACCTTCAGCTAGGCCCTGGACCAATCTGAATTTTAAAAGAGCACAAATTAAAGACCGAACTTTCATTGGAGCTGCAGCTGGTAAACTTGATCGATTTGTCACTACCCTGGTGGTTGACCGCATGATCAAGTTTTTCAGCTTAGTAGGAATTTGGGTTTTCTGATTTGTGAAAAAATCTGAGGTTTGGCGTCCGATTCCGATCTTCCCCACCTTAGCATCCCTCTTATCCCCCCCGCCCCTAACACTCCGCATGCATCAATAACCATCGTTGGCGCCACTGCCTTCAGGTGATAAATCCCGACGAACTGCAATGGAATTTATTCACCATATGCTCTGCAAAGCCCGTTCAGTTTTGTTGTTTGATCTAGAAAAGAAAGAAAATGTTGATTGAATAGATTTGAGTTCCAATTAAACGGAAGTATCATTCAAATATTATAACTATATCAGTTTTTCAAAGGATCTTAATTCAATTCTTTATTTTTGGGGAATTCTTAGATGCAAAGATTTCAAACAAAACGCCTGATTAGGAAATTCTTTCTGCCATATTGATCAGCCTGAAATTTTCCTTGAAAGATTCTTACAAGCAGTCCTCGTCTAAATGCAGGTATTTACTGGCAAGTTTTTCTTTTAGTCATTTATCGCGTTTGGAAGCCCAAGCTCTTCGTAGGTAGGAGCTTCGGGAGTTCCCACTACAGATGACATTGACTTGTTTTTCGGTTCCATACAGTTTTGTATGCAATGAAACAATTGCTGAAAAAAACTACATTTCTATTTCTATTTATTTATTCAAAACTAGGTTCTATTTTATCAAACTAAGATTTTGTCATGCCCCCTTTTTGCTTTACCACCCGCTCATCGAAAGTTGTGCCCTAGGAATAGTCCTTTGACAAATTGCATCACTCCTGAAAAAAGTTGGATTTTTTTTTATTATTTTCATTAGGATGCCGAAGGTTTTGAAATAAATAGTTTTATTGATAATCCAACATAAAAAAAAATAAAAAAAGTCAACATTCCCTGCAATAAAAATATTCCAGCTTTCATCAGAATTCAATGTTGTTTGGAACTGATGCAAATGTTTGTCCAGAAAAACTCAGTCCCTTCTCAATGGTTCATTAGAACTTTGAAATATATAAAATTATCTATAACGGAAATCTTCAGTCTTAATTAACGGTTTTCAAATTATATTCTACTCTATTCTAAGTGCTTGCACAGCCAATATTGAAAAGCATCCTGGAAATACCTAAATTTATCAGCAACATGATAAAAATATTAAAATGGCCAGGCCTACTGTGCAGACTTTGGGGTTGAAGAGAATTGAAAAAGCATGACGATCAGGTTATTCACGAATGAATAATATGATAGGCGAAAAATTTTAAATTTAAGGAAGGAAGAAACGGGGACAACCGTACCAATCGTTTCGATTTAGGGTTATAGGTTAAATCGTTGGGAGTGGCGTTGCTAAGAAAATTTTCAGAAGCGTTATTTGGAAATCTATAGATTTACCAACATTTTTTTTAATATTTAAACAATAATCAGAAACTATATTAACATATGTACCGTCGTTGGGGGTGACAATGGGTCAAAAAGGGATATGTGCGATTTATTTTTTGAATAACTATCGCAATTTAACTCCAATAAACTTCAAATTTGGTGTGCATGTACTTTGATGGTACATTAACAACTGTTCAAAAAATTAAAGACAAATATTTATTCACAGCGGCACCACAAGTGAATGAAAAATGACCCAATCTCACCCCATAGAGGGGGTGACATTGGGTCACTGTAATTGAAATAACTTGTTTTCGAGAATATGATTTCAAAACCATTCACAACTGAAAAATATTGATAAAAAACGATGCAAACAAGACAAAAAGATATCTAAGATGTTTCACAAGTATGATAAACCCACTTAAAAGAAAGATTATTATCGTCAAGTTTACATAAATTTTCTTGTTGTTTCTCTCAAATTGTCTTCAAAGTCTCATCCCCATTGCTATAAAGCCCATTCAGGTGTACTGAAACAGTGATTATTTTAAACCTTCGCAAATAGTTAAATTTCGGTGCGACATTCCACGATCAATAAATTTCAGGCAGAAGTTGACGTCATAATCCCAGTATTTCAGCGATCCAACTCATTTGTACTTCCGTGAGATGTTTCTATAATATGAAAACACTGATAAATAATCAAATTTAGAAAAAAACACCCTTTTGATAAAAGTTTACGAGGTTGCTGCGCACGAAACACAGTTGCTGGTTTGAGAAGTTGTCAAAATGCGTTGTATTGTTATTCAATGCACGGAATACTCAAGTAGACTTGTTTGATGTTTCAGAGATGCTGTATTTAGAAAGAATAAACACATCTTAATGAAAAAAGAGAACACCCGGCACCGTAAAATGTCTAAAAAGTTGACTTGGAATTTCATTTTCTATCGTTCTTGCTTGACCCAATCTCACCCCCATTTTCAATTGTTTTTAGACATCGTACCGAAAAAAACATATTCTTGTTCCTTTGAGGGAAAATGCAAACACGATTCCGAAAATACCTGTGATGTGTAATGAAAAGACTTTCAACATTCTACTAATACAACGATTAGAGGCTAGAGTACATGCGTGATACTTTGTTACAACAGAAATTTAATGTTGTAAATTTTATCTAGTTTCAAACATGCAAGTTTATTGATGTAGTAAACAAAAACTACTATTTCTAAAAATGCATATTGTTATGAATTATGTGTAATAATATGTTCCCTAACATATGAATTATTAATTTTAGTAATATCAGCGTTATTAGCTGAAATATTTCACAAAACATATTTTTCCGTTTTGACCCAATCTCACCCCCTAGACCCATTGTCACCCCCATCGACGGTATCATATATTACCACTATGAATCAACGGAATATTAACCCTCCATCTTCGATTTCACTTTGAATCACTTAAAGAGCTCCTTACTAAATATGTTCTAAAAATCCTCTTGAATTTCTACAAAAAGTACCATATGATAAGTTTTTCTTGTAAATCTTCGGTAAAAAGATTTTTTTTTTATTTCTAGTAGAATTCTCTTTAATATTTCTACAATTTTCCATATTTGGCCTTCCTGGAATTCTTTCAAATGTTTTTTTTTCTTCAAGTGTTGTCTTCGAGTTCTGTAATTCTTTCAAAACCCCTTCTAGAAGTTTTGCCAGGATCTTCTTTTTAATTCCTCCTTTAGGAAATCTCTGGAATTATTCTAGAATTCATTGCTTCATAAACTCCTTCATATATATTTGGCATACTTTTCAATTCAATTCTTGTAGTGATGTCTTCTGAAATCCCGTTTTGAAAGTTTTGTTATTGCTCTAGATTCTTTCTGGATAACTGTATGTGTTCCTTCTAGGAACTTTTGAGACAAGCTTTCTGGAATTATTCCATAAGATCTTTCAAGATTTCCTCTTAGATTTTTTCAAGGAGTAGGAGTGGAAGCGTTCTGAGAATGTTTTATAATTTTTCCAGGAGGAACTTCTGGATTTTTCCGTTTCTATTTCGAATTTTTTTATAAAATTTCTCAAAGACTAATTTAAGAACGTTCCTCAAGATTTTAATCTATGTTTTTTTATAATCAATACAAACTTTATTTTTGAGGAACAAAGCTATACTTTTGTATCTAGTATTTATATTATCATAAATAAATAAATACATTAATAAATCTGTAAACATTTAAAAAAATATAAGCTTGTTTAAGTAACTATTCACAACGTTTAAAGAATTTAGATGATACCAATATTTTTTTTGTCTTCGTGATACAGTAAGAAACATCCAGACTTTTTTCATTATGTGTTAATCATTCTACGTTAATTTAATTTTTTTAAGAGTTTCCAAAATTTCCAAAATGAGACCAACTAGGAACATATGAAAATACACATAGAAACCAAACAGGAACCAAGAGATAAAAAAATCTCGGATAATCGGATCGAGCACAAATATTTTCAAGGGCTTTTTTTTTAATTTCTCATGACATTGCGTTAAGTATTACAGCTTTTTTATCATGATGTTCTCAAGGAATTTATGGAAATTAACTCAGGTATTAGCCCACAGTTTTCATTCATGTATTATTTCGCTGTTTTTCGCAGGAGTTCATTTAGTATTTATTTTACAGAGAAATTCCACCAAGTTTGAGTTACCTTTGAGAATTTTCATGGACGAACTCTTGTAGGAATAATCTCAACTGGAGAGATCAGAGGACGAATAACTGGAAAAAAATTAGAGGAAATCCTGGAATAATCTTTAGGATAATGTTAGACACAATACTAGTGTGTGTGAATTTCTAAAGGAATATTGTAGAAATTCCCCTGAGCAACCTTTGAGAAAACGTAAATGGAATGGAATGGAACGACGAAATATGAATTAATGTGCAAAATATTTCTAGAGAGATCCTTGGAGGAGTTAATGAAAATATTCTAGAAGAAATCTCTAAAACAAACACTAGAAGAATTCCAGAAACTTTTCCTCGAGGAATCTGAGAAGAAATTCTTAAAGCACCTGTTGAAAAAGCTTGGCAAATAATTTTTTCATGTAGAGAGATGGATAGATATCCTTACTTGAGATTTTCATTTTTCTTTTTTGAGGGGTTTTCATAGGAAATAATCACTAGATGAACTGTGATTATTTTCTATGAAAACTCTCCAAAACAATTTCTAATCAGTTCTTCCGAAAATTTTGTCTACAAAACTGTATTTTAAAAAAAATGTCACAAAAATACTTCAGGGCTTCCATCAGAAATTCCTTCATATATTATTTCAGAAATGTTTCAAGAAATCCCTTAGTCCTCCAGAATTTTATTCAGTGATTCTCATATCGGTTTTTCTAGGACATCCTCCAAGACTCCCGTTTAAAACATGTTGCTATATTCATCCAGAATCTTCTCCAGATGCCTTCAAGGATTTATCAGGATTTTCTTTCATAATTTCTTTAAGATTTGAATTAAAAATGTTTCTAAAGATACCTCCTAGAATTACTTCAGAGATTGCTTCTAAGATTTCTTAGGGAATTCTTCCTATAATTCTAAGAGATTTCTTAAGGAAGTTTTAATTTTCTTTTCAAGCTTTCTTCCAGAAGTTTCCCATGCATTTCTTCAAAAAAATGTGAATGAAATTTTTCAAAAAGCTGAGAAATTGTTGAACAAAAATCTTGACGTATTTTAAAAGCAAATTTTAGGGTAACTTCTGTTAAATATAGGGTATCTCTTAAGTCATTCTTGATTAATAAGGATTTCTAGAAGGACTCACTCTTGAAGAACTTTTAGAAGATTTTCAAGATTGTTGCTAATAATCAAAAACAATATCAGTTCAATATCTGAATAATATCTTGCAGGATTATGTGAAGGAACTCCTGGAAAAACATAGAACGAAATCCCTATTAAATTGTGTAGGAATAATTTCTTGAAAAAAAAACTTTTGTTTTAACTTGTGTGAAACCTTAAATGAATTTTTAAATATTCCATGGATATTTTTTGAGAAATTAATTCAATTTTTTTTTTTGGAAGAACTCCAGTAAGGGGTCGTCCATAAATGACGTAGCATTTTAGGGGGGAGGGAGGGGGCTTCTCGAATTTGTGACGAGGGGGAGGGAGGGGTCCCAACTTGTGGACGTAGCATTTTGAATAATTTCGTTAAACAGAGTAGACAAATTTGACAAACAGTTTTTTATCAAACTTCATTGTCTGAATTTTTTAAATTAATTTAAAAAATAAAACATTGAAAACATCAATATTATAATATTAAAAAATTTCTAAGAACTTCATAATTTTCCTGACAATCAAATAAATTTCATGAAGCTTTAAGTAATTATGTGAATTATATATTGTATTTGTGTCCAAACTATTTTATTTATAAATTAACAAACTAAATGTTTAATAAGTTAAGTAAAAATCAATGCTAGAGAACCAAACATCCGTTTAAACTGACAACCTAATCGATTGGTCACCACCAGCTAGTGACCAAACGATTAAGTTTTCAGCTTAAACGACTGTTCAGTTCTCTAGATTTTTGCTCTTGAAAATTTGAGGTTTGGCTTCGATCAGTGAAAAAATGCTACTTCATTTGTGTTAGGGGCCGTCCACAAATGAAGTAGCATTTTTTTCACTGATGTTTTACACCTCCCCTAGAGCCTTGAATGAAATGCTGGAAGGAAAATTCTAGAGAAACTGAATAATGAGACACTGGTTGAATTTAAGGAATCATTTGAAATGTTCTTAATAGTTTCACTCGAATAATTCTAGAATTTTAGGAGCTATTCTTTGGAATAACCGTAGATCACATGGCGTAGAAATTCTTGTCGGGTTTCTTGAAAAAAATCCTTGATTGAATTTTAACAAAAACTCTGGAATTAGGCCTTGAAAGAAATTTTGTGGAAATGGATGATCTCTTAGTGTAACAGCCGGAGAATTCAGTTGAAAAGTAAGTGAAAATTTATCTGGGGGAAATCATAGGATAGTGTTTGTATTTTTTTTTTTCAAGTGCATAATCTCAGAGAACATTACTTGATCTTTTGAAAAATTGCTGAAAGAATTGGTAGATGAATTTCTTGAAAAACTTCTGGAGAGAAGCCTCTTTAAGTTCCTAATAAGATGAAACCGTTACAATCTTCTATTGCCACGATTAATGCGTTATATATTTAGGTTAAGTTAGGTTAAGTAAATTGAAAACGTGCTTTTTTTTCTCTTATAAGCAGGTGAAATCAACACACCTATAAAAAATCTGAACTGCTACGTCAAATGATATGTAATAGGTTGTTAACAAAATGTTAATACAATCTTAAATTTGTTTTACCAAATTAGGATGATAGTGTTGTCTAATAACACAGAACACCTAGATATAATAAATGAATGTAATATTTGTAATGGTACTAATAAAGAAATTAAAAAAAAAAATCCAGATGAAACCTCTGGAGAACCCACAAGGATAATTCCTGAAGCTGTTCTCAAAAATGTAAGAATACATTTTGCAACATAATTATCTGCAAGCAAAATAAAGAAGAAAGAGACTTTTAGGACCATTTTGGTTAAAATACAGAATTCAGAGAGCTTTTATCAAAAATATAGACTTTTTGAAGAACTGCATAAAAATGAGCTCTAAAAAGAAACCTACTACCAACCCTAGGTATGTTAATCCCTCACTGATTAAGAGATATCTTTTTTTTTTTTTTTTTTGTATGGTATTCAGTTGGAGCTGCCTGACAGCTTAACTTGTCAAGGCTGAACCCTCGGTCTGGCTTTTGCCAAGTTTCCCCTCTACCAGGACCAATACTCAGACGGACTAGGCAATGGCGCCCACATAAACACTGTTTTTTATTAGTATTGTGACGTGGTAGTTTTTTGAAAAGTACCCATATTCCCTTGCTTCTGAGAAAAGGAAGCATTATGAAAATCAGCAGCTCCATTAGAATTTGTTGGAAATAGTAGTGCATTACTAATACTGTCTAGTCGAAATGGTATTGAATAATTTGTCAATCAAGTGCTATTCTGATTACTATTGTCTTTTACGTAAGATTAGAGTCTTAAATGTCAAGTGTCGTCAAGTCTTAACAAAATTAGGCTGTTTAGTAGTAGTTCTAGTTAATTTCATTTTTGTTGTTAAAAGTATTTATTGGTCATTACGTTCATATATCCTTAAAGAAAAAAGTCGCTTTCCTTGTCTGTTCAACAATTTTTTGAAACTAGCAAGTGTACCCTAATGATCGATCTCAGCGTCTTACTTTCCATAGTCATTTTTATAGTGAATATTGAAGAGTAAAGTTACCTTAGGCTTCTATTACAGTCTCCTACAAGATTCACTTTTCGGTGGCAAATGCAATGCTTCACAACGCCTACTAAGTATTCCCTACGTCGTATATTATAACGATGTATCTAGCTAGCTAATAGTAAGAGTGGCTACGGATCATTCTGGTTAGCAAAAGGCAAACTGAACGTCACCAATAGTATTAATGTCCACTTCGAATAGATTAATTATGTGAAATGGGCATAAATTCTATCAATGACGCAGAATGTCCGTTGGATCACATCCGAGATATTATTGCGTCTATGCCATATGAATTAATGACGCGGCTTCTAAAAATGTTTGTAAGGCTTGTCACGATATGCCTGACCGCTCCCCCTTGGAGCGTGACATAATTTGTGTACCGACCCCTAATGGTTTGCTCTATCTGGGTTTTGACGTGCATGCACATATTCTATCTTAGGGCCATTCACAAATTTCATAACGCTAGAGGGGGTGGATGGGGGTCGAAAGGCTGCTACGGCTCATTTCAAAATTTGAAAAATATTCATACTAAATGCGTTACGAGGGGGGTGGGTGGGTATCGAAAATGGCCATTTTCAGCGTTTATGAAATTTGTGAATAAACCCTTAGCCGTGTGGTTAGAGTCCGCGGCTACAAAAGCAAAGTCATGCTGAAGGTGTCTGGGTTTTGATTCCCTGTCAGTTCATGGATCTTTTAGTAATGGAAATTTCCTTGACTTCCCTGGGCATAATGTATACCTGCCACACGATATACGAATGCGAAAATGGCAACTTTGGCAAAGAAAGCTCTCACTTAATAACTGTGGAAGTTCTCATAAGAACACTAAGCTGAGACGCAGGCTCTGTCCCAGTGATGACGTAATGCCAAGAAGAAGAAGATATTCTATTATGAATTACTGCCTCAAAATAATTTCCCTGATAGTGATCGAAATTCCCCGAGAATTCGGGTTTTTTTTCCAGATTGAAAAAAATCCTGATACTTCCAGGGTTTTCCATGTAGTAAGGGTGTCTACTAAGGAGACCATCATAGTAACTATTTTAGTATGGAAAAGTCGATATCGAGTCATGGAACATCAAATCATGGAGGGTTTCACTGTATAAGGTAATAAAGCTTAGGAGTGGTTCAATGTTAACGACAGGCGGCCTACGCCAACACCTGTCTTGGCGGAGGAACTTAGTACCAGTACTGCTCAATGCTCCACAATGGGTACAAGGACTCAGATTCACACCTTCCAAGGGGAACCAGACCCTCCCTTTCCTGTCAGCATACGAATAAAGTTCCAACCAGGGTGGGTTACCCCGATCTTCCCTGAGATTGCTTGTATTCCGGGCAGTACCGATATAGTGACAATCCGGCTGTGACGATATAGTGATGGGAGTAACCGTGTAAAAGGCTAAGGACCACACTGTGGGGGTCTATTTTTTCCTTCAGATACACGAAGTACTCCTAGTATGCCAGCCTTTAGGATAAAGTAAAAGCTTTTCTTCCACAGCAGACATTCAGGCGCTACCAACACTGATTAGTTTTCTAAGAAAATGGTGCTCTCTGGGAAGTGGAATTCGGGGGAATGTTATAGAATCGTAACTTACTTACCCAATACACCGAACTAGCTGCGTATCGCGAAATCCCATGTAGAATCACGATCACTCGTATGCCTTCGGTGGTTCGGTGCTCCTCTTTTGCCATGCCCTGTCATCCTGAGCGCTAACCAGCTCTAGTTGCAGCGGATGTTGTTCGTCGAAATCATACGACAAGATGTTCTCATGGGCCACCGAATCTCTCGGCAGATGTCTCGAAGTTCCGGAATGGCACACAAATTTCTTTAAAATTGGATTCCTGATTCCCCGGGAAGGTGACGGCATACGTTGGGGCGCGTACGTATGGGGTTAACACCCGATGGAAAGATTGGCTTCTTCTGCATTTCCTTGTCCGGATCCGGAAGGAATAAAAGCAACTGCAGCGCCCGTCTTGTAGACAAATCGCGATCACTAAACTATTCAAAAATCACTTTTATTAATGTTTTCGCGACGGGATGCCACCGGAGGTACGAGAGTTAAAATGGCGGACTTCACAACAACTTCGTCGACAGAAACAACATGGACAGTGTTGCGAGACTTATTATCGCACCAGTCATTGATACAACAATAGCATTTGAATCTTGTTGTAATATGACAACGTTCGTCGGAATGGTTTGGTTGGCAGCGGTTTCTGTGTAATATTTCTATATTTTAGATGTGCATATTACACAAGTACCAATGTAATAGGATATGGTGATCTTGTTTTCGTGATAATTTTAGGGTGATGTAATATAACATCAAAAAGATGCTAATATGCTCTGATTTTCGCTGTTACATCGGATTTTTATTACATCGGCTGAATTACGTCGATGCAAATTACATTATTTTTTGCTGTGTAGAGTATTATTTATATGCGAATTACTACGAAACTGTTCAAACCCCTGGGAAAAAAAACAAACTCCCACTCCTGCGATAGGGGCGGTACGAAAATCGGATCCCACTTGCTGATCTTCTCGAAAATCGAAAACAAAAGACCAGAACACTTTGCTTTATGCGAAAAACTGTAACCCACTTGCTGGGGCTTCTCGAAATGAAGATCGAACGGTAAAGTTGCGAAAATCAAACGGGCACTGTATACTATGCAACATCACTATGTTCCGCTCCAACTGAACACCATTGTACATGCCCAGTTTTCCTAATCGTAACCATCCATCTTGCTCATTAGCCGCCTCTCTTTCCCCCTTCCGAGAGATCACTTTAGTCTGTTGGTGTGATTAAGCCTCGCATGCAGCAATTAACACACGTTCATCTCTCACACCACATCACTTCCACCCGTCCAACCTTTCACTACCACTACTACTGAGCACCGCGTTCACTCAAACACTTATCACTTCTCCCCGCGCATGCTGTCATCGATAATTTTTTTCACATCAATTCCCCACTTTTTAAAATTCTAAAATTATTAACTTTTCTATACATTTTCCATTGAAATTTAACTTGCACTTCGCGACTTTGCTCTTTCCTACGTTCGGATATATGTTTTTTCATCGATTTTAACCATGACATTTCCACTTTTTTTTTCACCAATTTGAATTACCATGTTAAAATGCACAACTTTTCACCAAAATTATTCAGGGAATTTAGCCAGGTCGAGTATGCCTCTGAATGAGTCTGAACTCCGAGGGCATCACATATGCGATCCACAAGGGCCGTAAAAGTTATCAGTCCTCGCTTGGCCCGGGGGGTTTTCGAGGAAGAGCGAGGGACTTCAGTAGCTTTTTTCTTGGCTATCTTGTCTAGAGCTTCTTTTTGAAGTATATTTAATCGGTGGAAGCGGGGGCGGCAAATCTTTGCTACAGCACGGAACGGATGCATCAAAGACCTGTTGCTTCGGTATTTTCAAAATTTGCCCCACCTCCTTTGGAATTAGGCAAACTTTTGAGGGAAGATTTCAATACCTTACGGCGCAGTCCCGGAGAAGATGGAGACTTTCTTTTTTCCGGGTGCGTGTACCTCCGAAGAATCCCCCCCATCGGTTTCGTCGTCGTATGCTTCGTCGGAAGACAACTCTTGAAAAGAGTTACCAACTGGGATGGCTGATGAAGACTCTTTTGCTGGCGGATTTAAAGTTTTCACCATATCCGCATACGTCTTCTTGGAGCGCTTCACAATGGAGCGACTCTCATTTCGAATGCGCCTTTTGTAAGCCGGCATTTCTGCAAGTCATGCAAATCCTTGCTACAGTAAGCAGCATTTTTCAGCTTCCTTTGTGCAAGCATCTTCTAAGTGAGCTTGGTTGCATTTGCCACAACGGGGCTTGTTGTCGCAAAAGCTAGCACTGTGACCAAGTTGCTTACAGTTGGTACAATTGAATACCTTCGGCACGTAAAGGCGCACTGGGTAAAAAACACTATCAATGCAAACAAATTTGGGAGGACGGAACCAGGAAAAGTCACTCGAAACGAGGCTGACGGCGAAAACACTTTCTTATTTCCTTCCATGGAAACTGATTGCAATTGTTTGCAATCCAGTATAGCCACATCAGGAATTGACTGATTATCAAAAACGCCTTTGCCAGTCTTTATGTCTTCGCATGTCAGACTCGCGTCAACGATTTTCCCTTCCACCTCTACCTCTCGTGCAGAAATGTAGACGTAATATTCCACAGTAAAAGCCTCATGCTGAGCAATCTCATTTGCTGCTTTGTAACTAGGTGCAGTTACACGCAGCTTGGATTGTTTTACTTGATGAATAACGGTCCCAGGATATTTACGCGTCAGCTCTCGAGAGATCGAGAGCACATTCAAAATCTTAGTTTTGCGCCGGAAATAGACAACCCAAGGCCCTGCCGAAGATGGTTGATAAAACCGCGTTCTAGCAACAAGATCTTTAGGAGGCGTATCGCCTCCATTCGATTCGGTCCATGCGGGAAAACTTTCAACCGCAATCAAATAAACAAAACAAAAAAATGTAAAAAGAAAAAAACAAAAAAATGTGAAAAAAGAAAAAAAAACTTAACTAATTAATGGGCTACTATGTACACACCTCCCCTATACGGGCAGAATAAAAAAAAAAAAACAAGAAAACAAAATTAACCGATCAGTGGACTATTTTGTACCCTACTCCCCTATTCGGTCGAAACAATCGAACCGGAAGAGAGACAGAAAAGAAGCGAAAACAAGCTTGACCTCAACACTGTTTATTCGGAGATGTGATAGCAATTCAATGGATATGAATAGGTATACAATTTATACTTATCCGTTAACGTTCGATGTACAGCAGAAGAACGTTCACGCACCGTAGGTAGCAGACCGACTTCTGCTTTGACGTTGCTCTCGGGTGCGGGGGAAAAAAATCAATCACTTGGAGCTGGTTGTGATGACTTTTTTTCAATGCGGTGGAACGATACTAGTTACACTAGTTCGCTTCCTTCGCAAAGCGCAATCGCCTAAGCACATATATTGCACTAAACTAGTCGTACTTGGAAACTATTCGAAATACTGAACCAAAAACCCACGCGGGCGGTGGGGGAAAAAGGTCAAAAAGTACTTTGCAAAAGTGCCGTGCGATGAGACCGGGAATCAGTCGACCGACTCGTACAAGCGCTAAGCAAGGAATGTGAATAGACCCTTATGATACATTTATACCATTAGAAGAATTGCAATAAAATATTGTAGAGAATACAATGAAACAAGTAAATGTGTAGAAACAAACTTACTTAAAATTTAAAAAAAACCTGTACATTTTATTAAAAAATATTCATGATGTTCGAGTATGTATTGCTGTTTGCGTTTGACGTGCAAATTTTGTTCAAATGCGTTCCAAATGCGGTAACATAAACTAATCAAAGGACACCTAGCAACCGCGATCCATATCACCGCCAACCTAGCAAAGAAAAGCTGTCTTTGACTTCGCCTTCCTTGTGAAAAATCTTACCGCGTTTGGTGTTCCCGCATTTTGATATTTGCATTTCAAACGCACACAGCAATATTAAAAAGCAGAGTTGCTTGCTGTCACCATCAACGCTTGAAATTTTCTGATTTGTACAGGCCGACTGTGATACAATTCAAATCTGTTGGCAGATTCCAACTTGCGGCAGTGGAATACCCTAAAGGAGTTTCGGATATTTGGTGGAGAAATCACACGCGAAGTTACTAACTAAATAACGTGGTTTTAATGAGCGAAAAAATAAGAATGGAAAAGTACAGTTGCATACTCGGTAGCAAACGAACACAGAATGACCTCTCTGTTGGCGCGCAACACATGGCTCGAGGTGCGTGCCCCGTACATGCACATGTGTGTGTGTGTGATAGGGTTGTGCAAAAGGAACAAGGTGTGCTTACGGAGAGGTGAGCATTGTCCCCTTCAACACTCCCCCTCAATGCGAAGACGCATTACCTGGTTTGTTCTTATCAAGTCTGAACAGCTTACGCAATCCCTCGAACTTCATGAGACATAGCTTCCTGTCCATGATGCCCGTCGGTGTCAAGCTTGTCGGGGAACGCTCTGTTAGACTTTGCTTGCTGTTGACCGAATCATCTCCTCCTCCGGTTAGAATCCGGTCGTCCTCCGGTTCATCGATTGCGTCGTACCACACGACTTCGTCCTGAAATGACACATTCACCGACGGAGAACCGTTGTCCACGGTTGATTCTTCCTTCGGCACACGTTGAGTTTCAATCCAATAACGGGAATTTAACTGCTTTCGCTGCTGATGCCGACCATCCAAGGCGGTCGGAGGAGTTATCGTGTTGAGATAGTACAACCCGCCATGTTGGTGTCCTGTAGCAACAACTGCACCATCAGCGCTCACTATGTCACATCCATCACCGGTGAATAGTACTCTGAACTTCTTCTGTGCCAACTGTTCGACGGAAATAAGATTTGCTGAAAGTTCTGGCACGTATTTCACTTTGTTCATTTCGATCTTCATGGCGTCGCCTGAACCGTCTATGCCATACAGTACACCACTTCCTTCACCTTTGATCGGAATATTCTTCCCATCCGCCAAAACGACGTGATCACCAGCATATTTCTCCAAGGTCGTGAAAAATGACTTGTCGCTACACATATGCGCACATGCGCCACTGTCGATCACCCAGGAACTCGAATTTCCTCCACCGACGGTGAATGCAACACTCCGCGAATCACTATGTGCTGTTTTCGCTTTGCCACATTCTCCGCAACAGGTACACGAAGAGTCTACTTCTTTCTTCAGCGTGGCCAAAAACTTCCGGCAGTTCCGCTTGATATGACCGGGATTTTTGCAGAAATGGCAGACACGGGATTCGAAGTCCGGTTTGCCTTCCGTGGACCGCAGCGCTTTTTCAATTTTGGCAGATTTACCTCCTTTCCTTTCCAGCTGTCGGTTGTACTCGTCGATCAATCTCGATTTAACAACATCGAGCGAGACATCGTCGTCTGAGCGACTGTCCAATGCGGTAACTAGACCGTCAAATGACGGCGGGAGGCTTCGGAGTAGCATGCATATTTTGGTATCCTTATCCAAGGTCGTACCAGCCGCATCGAGACGATCGAAAAGATCGTCAAAATCACGTAGATGTGCTTCAACATCACCGTCTTCCGCGAGATCACAGGCACATAACTTTTTCAAGAGCGACACCCGAACCGATCGTGTCGTCTTTTGATGGTATCGCTTCAACGCATCGTACACATCACGCGCGAGGACACAATTTTTAACCAACGGTAACTGACTGTCTTCGAGAAGCAAGATGATCGTCGCTTTGGCCTTTCTGTTGTCTTTCTTCCATTCATCGGTACGATCTTCTTCTTCTTCGAACACCGGCTCGTCGATAACGTACCACAAATCGTCACGAGCCAATAACATCTCCACACGCACTTTCCATGTTTGCCAGTTGGAACCATTTAATTTCGGAATCGAGAATTTTGCGTCACTCATTCTGACCGGCAAAAACTTTTTTTTTTTTTTTTTACTCGGGTGATCAGTCAACACACTAACCGAACCGGTTGGCAACCACTTTGTTGTTGTTCACCTGCTCCAGCTCCACTCGGCACTTCTTCTTTCTCTTCCCTTCCTCGAGCGGCGGCGGCTAGATGCACTGGGGAACACACTTTGCTTCTTCTTCTTCTTCAAGCGATGATGCTTGACACACTGTCTCTTTCTCCACCTGGAGAAGCAATCACTATTCTTCGAATGACTGTGATTCGGAACACCTTCCCTTTCTCCCCCTGGAGAAGTAATCACTTTTACACACTTTTATCGAGCGTCCCTTGCACGGAAATCGCTTTTCTCTCTACCCGGAGAAGCAAACACTCTTCGTCACTTTCTTCGAGCACTAGCTCGGAAAACAATTTTCTTCACCCTCACCTGGAGTGGAACACCTGTCCGCAACTCGTTGCTATACTTTTCACTCCACGACGCGGCACCTTCCGAGCTGACGCAGCAGCGGAAAAAATAACGCACGACGACCAATTCGGCTCTTCCCGGCCGAATCTTTCCACACAAATTTTCTTCCTTTCTGGGTCGCTTGCTGGGGCCAAAACCTGTTGGCAGATTCCAACTTGCGGCAGTGGAATACCCTAAAGGAGTTTCGGATATTTGGTGGAGAAATCACACGCGAAGTTACTAACTAAATAACGTGGTTTTAATGAGCGAAAAATAAGAATGGAAAAGTACAGTTGCATACTCGGTAGCAAACGAACACAGAATGACCTCTCTGTTGGCGCGCAACACATGGCTCGAGGTGCGTGCCCCGTACATGCACATGTGTGTGTGTGATAGGGTTGTGCAAAAGGAACAAGGTGTGCTTACGGAGAGGTGAGCATTGTCCCCTTCAACAAAATCATTCCATATCACATCAGCACAGGCCCCTGACAACCATATATCGATACACAGTGTTCTTCGTAGCCAGGATGTCCCGGGCGATAAGTGAATATCGCGCACTGTCAGTTGTAAGAATTGTGAACATAAAGACCATTGTTTTGTTTAATTGTTTATTATGGTTTGATTATCAATTTTTGATATTGTTGAATCAGATAATAATGTGCCAAAATGTTGAAGCACATTCAACATTTCGATGGTTTTGGAAGGAGAGAAAACATTGAAAGGCATCCTGCAAGCCTCCAAGCAAGCAATCAGTTATTTTATTACGACACTTGGTCGGTTACGGATCATAAACATTAAACAAAACTTCGCATCCTGATTGCACTCTCGATTCAATTTACCCGAAAATGGGTAAACACATGAAGATGTTGACTACGCTAGAAGTCGTCCCGTGCCATGGGCCTGCATCAGCATCATGCTGTCTACTCCATCACCGGTGCAATGATGGCGATAGACTATGGATATCACTGATGGGGTAAGTTTAGCCTTAAATTGAGTAAATAAAATGGCATTTTATCAGTACGATATTCATGATAGTAGATAGATTGAAACTATTTGTTGGTCACTGAAAAACATTAATAGCGTGGATAACTACCACGTGATCACTCATTCTGCAGTGATTATGATCTAGAGTGCGATGTCGTATCACTGCTGTTGGTTGTCAGATCAAAGTGATATTGATAGTTTGCAATTGATATTGATAGTTTTAGGACATCAGCAGTCAGCTGATTTGATTGATATTGTACAACTCTGTTAAAAAGTAACTGATTTTAGTTTGAAGAAAATTAAGAGTACACATAGTACTTGTTTCCTTGCGTGTTTAAAAAAATGCCGAACACACTTTTATTTAGATTGTTTTATTATTGATTGATTTCAAATTGCACTCCACTCTTTTTCGTCTATATGGAATAACTTTTCACATCATATTGTCTGTGTGCCGAGCTAGTATGACTAGTATTTTCAGCAGTTTTTTTCTTGCCGTGACAGGAGGTTTTTTGAAAGCTATTGGGCTAAAAACTTGCATCGATACTATTAGCATCTTACTGATGAATTTCGGAAGATTTGGTCGACCTCTGTGACGAAGAGCACAAAACTACCGTGAAAATCGATTCTAACTGGTTCCCCGAACCAGTAGTTTCTCTGTGCGGTAGCTTCATGCCGTTCTGGCACAATATAAAACACTTCCAATAAGGATCCATCCTGCTGCTGGAGATCTAATGATACGCACTGGTTGCGGAGACCGGATTGTGTTGCGTATTATCGCTTATCGGCTTGGAGGAGGTTGCCACGGAGGTGTAGTCGGTTCACATCTGCCTTTTGCTCAGCGCCAGCATCGTGAATCCTTTGGGAGGGGGAGAAGAAATTTAGTCCCGTTGTAGGCCGATTTGAAACGGTTACTTACCAGCTGCGGTTCTGGATCCGGTACCGGATAATAATATAGATTTGGTAGCACTAAACATGCAGAAATCAAGGGTGGAGGGCGGCTGTCAACTGGGAGTAAAATTGAAAAGCCGCCAACCTAAGTCCAGAACCAGTTTTAAGGCTTAACGCGGAAAAGTAAAAATTATTCTTCAGAAAATTACAGGTAATCAATTCGCTTAAAAGAAATTGTTTGCAAGCAGTTATTTGCTACGTGATACTGCAGTGCGCTGTTGGCAATTTAATCAGAATATTCTGCTAAATTTCCAAAATATATATTTGCGAGAAAATTGATTAAGCCTTCACCATTGTTTGGTCGTTATTTTGTATGGTTGTTTACATTTTAGAACCAGCGACACGTTGGGGTAGCAATAAAGAGCCGCCAGTACCACCCTTGGCAGAAATCAGAGTCTGTATATATATAAACGCTGGCAGAAACCGGAGATGAAAATTTTGTGGCACCGCAAGGAGATTTGGTTTTTGTTTTTGGCACACAGGCATAGGAACACGCTAAAAAACACACTACGCAGGTGTAGTTTTAAATTTCTTCTACTCACCTTTACTGGAAAAGTTAAACAACACAATTTTGTTGTTTATTACACATGTATTTCCTTGGGATGTGCAAAAAAATAATTTTTCATCAATTGGGTCCTAAAATGTTCAATGAATTCTCGTTTTTATTCAATAATACGAAAGAGCATGTTCTTGCAACTACTTTAGCAAGTTTTCCCGCTCAAATAACGGCTATATCATTTTTTAACTTCAATTTTAAAAATGGTTCCAAATATCAACCTTGACACTTGTGATCTTGTTTGACATTCACTTTTTCGACAAAAATGCCACAGGGCATATAGTTTTAACACTGGGGTTGTTCCTATCTGACATTTCGGAAGGGACACGGAAAACAAAATATACCCAAAATTCAAGTTTAAACCAAGAGGTGTGACAAAATCTCAAAAATCATAAAAAAAATTTTTTGTACTTAAACCAATGAAAATCATTTAAAAATTGAGTAAACATGTGTTTCTGCCCTAAACTTAAGCGTTTGGTTCTAAAATTGAGACAGGGCTTTAGGACCCTATTGTTCACTTGCGTGGTAGAGTCACGTAAAGTTATTTGGATAAATTAAATATTTCATTACTGTCCGACATTAACACATTGGTTTTTTGTGAGCGTGTATAGGCAAATATAATGTCACTGAAAATGTTTGTTTACGTCCAAAATTCAATTCTTCAACCCAAAAATTAGTTCATAATCAATCGATTATTGAACTATTTTCCATTGGCATACTCATTTTGTACCAATATTCTTGCCATACGTGTGATTTCACAACAAATTTAACCACTAACAAAGAATCCGGAAGTTTATAACCTATGTTGCCAAACACCAATTTTCCAATTTTATCCCACTAATCGTACATGAGCACTGACCGGATCTGTACATTTTCAAAGGAAAAAAAGTTTATTCTGTTTCTCAATGATCTCTGATCGTCTACAAAATAACTGTTCCGAGAAAAAGTGTAAATTGTGTGTTCCTTCCTATGCTGCACACGGTAAGTTCTCAACCCAACCTCTTTTTTGCCGGTTCTCCTACTAGCCACCAGATGTCGGAGTGATCGCATAGCTTTGAAAATATTTGCCAATAATGAAGGCTGCTCGCACAAACCAACCGTTTGCTGTAATGTATTAATTTGGTAATACAGTCGACTCTCCACATATCGATGTTCTACATCTCGATATCTCTCCCTATGTCGATGCTTTCTTCGGTCCCTTCATTCCGCATACATTTTCACTCTCCGTATCTCGATATCCTCCATATCTCGATATCTCCCTATCTCGATGTGTACTTGGTTGATTTTCGTTCCAGTTTTTCTCTCCGTAAGTCGATATTCTTACTATCGAAGGTTACTAGACCCGATTTCACTGATTCAAAACAATTTGGGAGCACGAGGTGAAGTCTGTTTGTTTGTTATTTTCTTGGTAACGGAGTGGTTTTCAATCTAGTATTCATTAAAAATGTGTTCTTTGTCTCGATCTCTCCCTATCTCGATGGTCCCTTCAATATCGAGATGTGGAGAGGCAACTGTATATGGTAGAAGCGCAAATCATTCGGCAAATGGTGGCCTTATAGCTCCACTGTTTCTTACGAGTCTCAACCCCTATATAATTTTACCGTTTCCAGTCATTTTGAAATGATGTTACTATTTGATATGGATTACTCAAACTATATTTAATAATCATGATTTAAACGAAAATTTAAATTTAATATTGTCCAACATGAAAGCTACTGTTTGTGAAACATTAACCTTCACAGCTATAAGAAAATTACTGTTTGCAATGTATGGCAAGCTGTGCTTTTCTATGCGGGTACTTTTGTCGAATGTTACAAATATGCAATTATGGGCAGTACTGCGATCAAAGGAAAATGCTTTTCTTGACCTGACAGGGAGGCACAGATACTACACACGAAATATAGAACAATGTTTGTTTGAACTGCAAGATAAATCCAGCTTGCCAACAACAATCAAGGCAGGCTTGGGGAAAATCGCTAGTTTTCTTTTGTTGTGTACTTTCGATCTTTCCTGACAAACATGGAAAAAGGAACACAGTTTTCTATGCACTAAATATTCATTTTCATTGGAAAAAGTAAAACTATGCGTTTTTAATTCTTTTTATTCAATCAGATTGAAAGGTGCTCATGTGACATTACTTGCATTGTGTGCATGAATTGATTTTCATTCGATTTTTGTCACTTTTGATGAAATGTGAAAATGCGTTTCAATCAGTTACGCGCTTTTTCCTTGTTAGTCCAATGTTTGAGATCTGGGCTCACAGTGACAGTTCGTGACAGCGGAATCCCGGTTCACTATGATGTACATAAATTTTGTATTGGTTACTCTCTCCCAGTTCTTGACCGTTTCTTGCAAGAAATTTCCCACCCATCGAGATAGGCGATTACTTTTCTGTTGATGTGCATACTTCCCATTGCTTAATGTCCTGTGAATTTTTGACAGTTGTGTTGGACAGGAAAATCTGTAAAACGATGTTTCACAGTTTATATTCTGTGATTTATTTTACAAAATTCTGCGTTCCATTTTAAAGCTAAGTATGCTATTTCGCTCAAGAAAAGTAAAGAAATTCCTTGACTGAATGCCCCCTTTGAAGTGACATTTCTTCTCAACTGCGTACTGCGATCAGAAAAATGGGAACAATGTGATATTCTTGACCATTTCTTGGAAGAAATTTTCCACGCATCGAGATAGGCGATTCCTTTTCTTGTTAGTAGCAAACCAGCCTTAAGTGTGATCACATCACATTATCACATAATCTGTGGCATAGTGCAAAGGTGACAACAGGAGCAATGCTCATTTCCCCGAAATTCGAATTGTGAAGCCATGAACTGTTATAACTGTGCGTTGTATTCCTGAGATGGAGGGGAGGTGGTTGTGCTTGAGTGTTGCACATGGGATCCGACAGTTTCGATCTCGGTGGGCCGCAATTCAAGTTTCGGTGAAATGATTCGCACTCACTCACTCATTCATTTCATTTCACCGAAACTTGAATGGACCAATGCAAGAGTTCACTAATTTGACGTTTGAGCGGTGCCGAATTCACTTGTTTCCATGGTTAGGGCAAATGTACCATTAGTGGTGCACCTAAGCGAAAACTGCTAAAACATGGTGATAAAATCAAAAATTTTATGATTTTAGCGTATCAATCGCTAGATCTCAAATCCTTCTTTCATTCAAATGTATAAAAATCACGATTCACCCTGCAAAAAGCCTTGCACCAACAATAGGAACACTGTTCCTTTAGTGGAGGTATGTTTTAAGAATGGTTCCTTTAGTGGCGCAAACCATTGATTTCTTATGGGACCCTCCACTATGGGTACTGATGCACCACTATAGGTGCAAAGGAGCAAAAAATTTAAGCAAAATAATTGTTTAAAATAGGTTTATGGTTAAATTTTATGAATATTTTTCGATAACTTGTATCATTTTCACATCGTACATCATAGAAAAATATCACATAGCCATAAAAAAGTGCGAAACATGTCAAAACACACTACCTCCACTATTGGAGCTACCTCCACTAAGGGAGCGTTTGCCCTACATAAATAACACGGCACCGCTAAAACGTCAAATAGTGAACTCGTGCATTGATCCATGGACCGATGCACGAGTTCATGAATTTGACGTTTGAGCGGTGCCGAATTCACTTGTTTCCATGGTCACGTAAATAACACGGCACCGCTCAAACGTCAACGAGTGAACTCGTGCATTGGTCCATTGTGGCTCTCTGGGATCAAAATTGATCGATTTTGTGTGCAGTACTCAAGCTTAACCATCTGCTGTTCTATCTTAGGGCGCTGCCATAGTAAACGCGTCGAGAGATGCGTGCGCGTGTGCGAGCCCGCAAAGCAGAATATCAACAACAGGAAATCCTTTGATCGCATCGCGTTCGCGGACGCGGACGCGTTACTATGGCCGCGGCGTTAGGAGGATAGAGCATGCACTCTTAAAAATAATGAAAATTACTCTGGACGTAATTCTGGTTATGACTGAATGACACATGATGTAAGTGATGGAACGACACGAAAACGTGTCCTTGAAGATGTATTGAACAAAAAATGTAATTTTAAATGTTAAAGGACACGAAAACAATGGAACTGTAATCGACATTTCCCGAATCAGACACTAACGTATTTGAAATTCGACACAAATTTACGTCATTCGGCTCGCTTCTTTTATGTGCATCTCAAAAGACGTAAATCACATTATTTTTTGGTACTGTGTGGTTATAGTAGTTCGTGGCTTCGTAGTTCGGAAAATGTTATTTTCGGGGAAATGAGTCTGAGCAACACTGCATGCGGGTAATCGCACAATGCACAGTCAATTATGCGTGACTAGATCGCATCTATATAAATAAAAATGGAGTGGTGTTTGTATGTCACGAAATAACTTGAGAACAGGACATCCGATTTGCAAAATTCTTTCACTGTTGTTTTCTTGAAGGGCTCCGACGTGTTCATGTGAAGAAAAAGTTTAGGGAAGTTATCAGAAAATTTGGTAAAACGGAGGAGTATTAATATGTCATTTTGTATAGGAGATACCATGACATTTTTCAACAGCCTACTTGATGGCAAGACGAAGTTTGCCGGGACCACTAGTTTAAAATAAATATATTCCAAGAGGCGGAAGGGGAATTCACCCCTACGGCTCGGCTTGGATACGACGCTGACGAACTACGCGCACTTATTTATCGTCGTATCGTTTTGTGTTTCCCATTCGTTACAAAAGGATCAAGTCGCAGTCGGTGAAGTCGTTAGACAAAATTTCATCAAAGTAGATTTCGTTCACTCGCAGAATGTTTTCAAAAATTAATAATTAAAAAATGAACGTAAAAATCTATCTCTCGTCCAAGTTGGTGGAACAGTGCACATTCTGTCAGCTGTTCGGCTTGATCGAGGTGCAGCGGGACGAGATCCGGTTCGTAGTTCTGGACAGCAAACTGCTCCCGGGAACGTATCTGATAGGTGAGATTAGCAGCGAATCTGATTATCAACGGCGCCAGCAGCAGGACACGGACCTCTCGTCCGGTACGCATCGCGACCTACAGGAGGAAAACTTCCTGCGTCTGTCCATATCGGACCGCGGTCGAATTAAACACGTTACCACCAAGGTGAAAGGAGTGACCATCGAGACTCTGAACAAGGTCCTGATCATTTACGACGAACAGGGGTTCTCCAATTTGGCTGAGAACCGGCCGCTTCTGCAGTTGGACGAGAACGACAATGATTTGTTGCAGCTGGCGCGGTTGATAAAATCATCCAAGCCATTGGGAAATTCGGCCCTGAAGGATCTGCTGGGGTATGCTGCGGACTGTCGGATGGTTACGGTGATGGGCCTTGTGATGCGCCCATTTATGGCCGTTTTGAGGATTTTCCTCAAGAAAACTGCTCTATTCTATCACTTTTCTGAGTGGTACACCAGTATTAGGAACAAAGGAAGTGAAAGGTAAGATTACGAAGAGATTGGAGTTAGTCTAACAGTATTTTCTAGTATAGCCCATCTAACGGGAGCCCAATTAAAACGAAGCCCACCTAAAGACAACGATCGAAAGTCGACTGTACTTTTATAACTATTGATCCCTTTCCGATTCTTGTTTGGATATGTGCCTTCGATTTTTCGTTGGACCCTTTGGCGGTAATAATCCTTAGACACCGCTTTGAAAAAAATCTTAGTGGCTCTCTTCTTTGTTTTGGCTACCACAAAAAAAAAGGATGGGTGAATCTCTGAATTCACAACTTCCTTCCAAAAAAGTGGGATCGAAAACTGTCACTAAACGTGGCAATAATTGAAGAAAGGACGTTTCTCCAAGGGTGAAACCGATAATGTTGATAATTGCATCGAAATGAGCAATCAGTTCGATGCTCTAGACAAATTTTCCGAACACCAAATCGAAGCAGTCTCTAGCCCAGGCTCTTTGATTCAAGTGAGGAAGCAAAGAGTGCCGCCTATCGTGGTCAGTTGTTCCGAATTTGGGGGATTTAGACAGGAGATCTTTAACTCCATTAGGGGAATCAAGGTTTCCTTCCAAATCGCAAAGAAAGGAGACTGACGCGTTTTCGCATATTTTGGCAAAATATGAGTTCAGCAGCTTTCAAAAAACCCCACTGCAGAAGTTAATCAAAAATGCCAAAAATAGGATCCGGGTCCCTAAATAATGTACTTGGATTTTCCCCAGTCAAAGTAATCATTATGAAAAAGAAAACCCAATCTGGCATTGTTCGGAAAGGGCTTTCTCAAGTTCACTTCAACAAAGGTGATCTTAATAATATTAAAGCTACAGAAAATGTGACATGGAAACAATTCCGGAAACCTGGAAGAAATTTTCAGAACAACAAAATTGTATTTGATGAGTGCTTTTCAGGATATTTCTCAATTCAATACCCTGATAGCCCTACATGTTTTTCCTGTTATAGAAATCCATCTACGATTGACTTGGTCTTAACCGACTCTAGTCATCTTTGTAGCCAATTAGTTACTCATGCTGATTTTGATTCTGATCATGCCCCTGTTACATTTCAAATATCTAATGTAGCGATTCTCAATCCTATCAGCTCAACTTTCAATTATTTTCGAGCCGACTGGAATATATATATATATATATATATATGTATATATATATATATATATGTATATATATATATATATGTATATATATATATATATATGTATATATATATATATATATATATATATATATATATATATATATATATATATATATATATATATATATATATATATATATATATATATATATATATATATATATATATATATATATATATATATATATATATATATATATATATATATTATATATATATATATATATAATATATATATATATATATATATATATATATATATATATATATATATATATATATATATATATATATATATATATATATATATATATATATATATATATATATATATATATATATATATATATATATATATATATATATATATATATATATATATATATATATATATATATATATATATATATATATATATATATATATATATATATATATATATATATATATATATATATATATATATATATATATATATATATGAAACATATATTGATTCTAATCTTGATTTAACATTTCTTTACAAACAAAACTCGATATTGGCATAGCTCTTGAAACTTTAACAAATTCCATCGTTGAAGCCAGGAGCCTTGCAATTCCAAAATTTGGATCTGTGATTATAGACGATGATCTTAAAATCTTGATCCGTCTTAAAAACATGAAGAGAAGGCAATTTCAACGCACTCGCGATCCTGATATGAAAATTATATGGCACGATTTGCAGAAAGAAATCCAGAAATTTTTTGCACAATTAAGAATGAGATTTCTCTATCTAAAATTTTGAAATATCTCAGAAGCCAATACCGGCATTGGAAGAGGAAAACAAATTTTTACTAACTAATTGCGAAAAAGCCCAAAAACTTGCTATGCAGTTTGAAAGCGCGCACAATTTTAATTTAGAACTTACTAGTCCGATAGAAAATCAAGTTACTCAGGACTTCGAAAATATTCTCAATCAAGAGAACGTTTTCGAAAATTTCTGGGAGACTGATTTTGAAGAAGTGAAAACTATTATTAAAAAATCAAAAATATGAAAGCTCCTGGCGATGATGGAACTGCCTCGGTAGCTTAGTTGGTAAAGCGCTCGTCTAGCATACAAGAGTCCTTGGTTTGAATCCCAGCCAAGCTCATGATTTTTTTTTCATAATTTCACCCATAATGTGTCCATTAAAGTCCCTGGGCTTGGGATTATATTTTCCAGGGAGCGATGAATTTTGATAATTGATCGCTGTTGTTAGTAGTTTTGATTAGATGTTGGGTGAATTTCAAAGCAATGGCAACCTTTTTATTACAAAATTTAGATTTTATCTTCTGACCTAAAAATTCTGGTTAAACTACTGTACTATGCAGTTGGGCTGCACTAGGCTATCACTCATCAAAATTACTTTCACTTCGGGAAAATATAATTTCAAACAGGCGAGAAGATTACAAACTGAGGGTGGGTTAGGAGCACAATCAGACCCTTGAATGTGCAATGTGGGGTAGTAATTGGGAATGCCATTGACGGTTTGTAATCTTCTACGAGGTTTTCGAAAACCAACAGGGCGCGTGCACCGGGTTGCGTATAGGAGCAAAGGGAGATCAATTCGTGATCAAACGTCAACATCCCACCGCAAAATCGCTAGTGTTTGGAGGTGATTTTAACCTCCAAATTGCCAAATAACCTCCAAATCATCACCTCCAAGTTAGTTCTAATAACCTCCGTTATATGAAACATGGTGGCGCGTCGATCATCGCAAGTTTATCGTTAAACAGTCAATAGCATCTACCTAAAATAATAGATCAAAAAGCCGTTCCATGATTAGGTAATGTTTAGCGATCTTCTATGGTGTTCTAGTACTATAAAATTCTTCACTCACTGGGAATTTTGGCCTTGATAATATCAATAGTGATAAAAACATTTTTTTTTATCTTTATCACGAGATTTTTAGCCCTAGGCTAGTTTATCTCGGGACCAACGGCTTTACTTCCCTTCCGAAGGAAGTCGTCACTACAACTTTTTTGTCAGTGACTATCTCGGGGATGGGATTCGATCCCAGGTCCTTGGCGTGAGAGGCGTGTGTTCTAACCACTACACCAGGTCCGTCCCCGATAAAAACATAAAATAATACCTAATACTTAATAAGTACAATGTACCTTCAGATGCAAATGAAATGAAATAAAATCAATTTTCTATACTTGACAAGGCTTTGAAGACAATCAATGAGTGAAAGAACTACCAATTAGAAAAGCCACATCAGCTAAGGCTATACATATACAAATGTTGGTCATAGGGTCATGGCGAGCATTCGGTATGTATGTCTATGACTGATTCTTATCTAATAGGGGCACTAGAAGACCACGCGGACAATTTCGAAACAAATTATTTTTATACATCAGTCTTACGATCCGAACGGCTCAGCTATGCTGCCAAGTCATTTTAAAAGCTATTCATTACTACTGTTTAATTGTTTATAATTCTAACAAAACTACATAATTAACTCATTACTAATCACTGTTCCTATATTCTCTTTTTCTCTCCTTCTTATCTGTTGCATGATTATGATCATCACTATTATATGCAGAGCATGCACAATAAGAATAATTTCAGGATTGAAAGCAGTACATGGATACCTGGATAGAATAGCTTCGAAAAGAGTGCTCAAAATATAATATTTCTGATCAGGGAAGTATTATTATCAAGGATATGTAAAATTTTCCATTATTAACACTTAGATCACACAAACAAATAAACTAATAATATCAAATATTTTTAAAATATTTTTATATATAAATCAGCATCGTCAATCAGTGCAAAAACAGATAAAGTTTGTAAAGTTATCACCATCGATTGAATTGCGCTCTGTATAGTAATGTTCAATAAGTATCAAAATCTCCTAAAGCGTCGTATTGTGCCATCAGCAGCCCTTAGCATCACTCTCATATTGTTGTTATTTTGTTGTTTATAAAATTTCTAGAAAGCGATCAGCATATTCTTCTTTGTACAATGGCCGATCTATTTGAAATTTTAATAAGTCAAATCTAACTTCAAAACTCAAATTAAATTGCTTTCAGCACATTTACATTTTGCAGCATTAATCGCATTTATGTGTCAAGTCTTCTCCATTCCCTATACCCTACCCCAAACCTTCTTATCCTTTCCGATGGTGTTCAAGTGGTCCGCATAGACTATTACGGCCATTACTTATCCCTTCCGCCGGCTTTGGACTGACTTGCGCTCTCCTTGCCCCACCAAACGCTGCAAAATGAAAATGAAAATTAAATTTCATCCATAATGTGTCCATTAAAGTGGTTTAAAAAATCGTTTTTGCTCCACACCACTCATTCGATTCTGGATCAAATTCTGAGTGTCCTCCCAAAATTTGAGCTCATTCGGATGAAAACTGAGACTGCACAAGCCATTTAAATCTTATATGGGAATTACTATGGGAAAAGCAAGCAAATCATTCAATGGGTCATAGCGTTTGCGTTTTTTTGGACTCAAACAAACGAAAAGCATTAAAAAATTGAGTAAACATGTGTTTTTGGCCGAAACTTAAGGGTTTGGCTCTAAAATTGGGATAGGGCTTTAGGACCCTATTTAAAATGCTAAGGCTGTACCAATTTCAAAACCAGACAAAAATTCTGCAGAAGCTTCTAGCTATAGTCCAATCAGTTTGTTTTCCTCCTCAGTAAACTTTTTGAAAAGGTCATTTTGAACAAAATGATGGTCCACATCGACGAAAATTCAATTTTTGCCAATGAACAGTTCGGATTCCGCCATGGACATTCGACCACTCATCAACTTTTACGTGTTACAAATTTGATACGTTCCAACAAATCAGAAAGCTATTCTACAGCTCTTGCTCTTCTAGACATGGAAAAGGCATTCGACAGTATTTGGCATGAAGGCTTGATTGTTAAATTATAAAAAAATAATTTTCCAACATACATTGTTAGAATCATTCAAAGTTATCTGTCAAATCGTACACATCAGATTAATTATCAGAACTCCAGATCTGAAAGACTTACTTTAAGAGCTAGTGTTCCTCAAGGCAGCATTTTGGGACCATTTTTATTCAATATTTTCACATCTGACTTCCCTGAGTTTCCTTAGGGATGTCAAAAATCCTTGTTTGCGGATGACACAGGCATCTCCGCCAAAGGACGAAGTCTGCGTGTCATCTGTAAGTTTGGATATTTTTTCTTCATACTTGCAAAAATGGAAGATTTCTCATAATGCTTCCAAAACTCAACTAATAATATTCCCACATAAACCAAAAGCTCTTTATTTTAAACCTTCAAGTAGACATGTTGTCACGATGAGAGGGGAGATCCGTATAGATTGTATCAATTTGCCCACCAGAATCCAGAGTACGAAGGCAGAGAGAAACAAATTCCGTTAGGTTTGTAGTAACTGACCGCTTCGGAAAAAAAACCATGCTGAGCAGTTGAAATAAAAGATTTACAAGAATTGAACAAAGCATCGTTTATGAGAATATCGAATAATTTGAAGCAGGAGTTTAAAGATGTAATGCATCTGTAGTTATGCACATGTTGCTTATCGCCTTGAGGGCATTCAAGCCCAAAAGTAACAAATATATAAACTGTCTGTATTCACTTATTAAAAGAAAATCGAAACTTTGTCTTAAGAACAAACTTTTGATCTTCAAACAAATTTTCGGGCCATGTTGTATGCTGTACCAATATTAACTAACTGTTGTAATACCAGGAAGAAAGCTCTGCAGAGGATACAAAATAAAATTTTGAAAATGATTTTGAAGCTCCCTCCCTGGTATAGTACTAATGAGTTACATAGAATATATAATGTAGAAACATTGGTCCAAATGACGAATAATCAATGTCAAAAATCTTCGTTCAATCCTCCCTTTCCCATGGTAGCTCCAGAGCTCCATTCATTTTCGACGAACTTGAAACGAACCGAATTTGATAAATCTACACTGTTTCTTCAATTGGGTCCTAAAATTTTTAATGAATTCTTGTTTTTATTTAATAATACGAAAGAGCATGTTCTTGCAACTACTTTAGCAATTTTTCCAACTCAAATAACGGCTTTAACATATCGAAACTTAAGTTTTAAAAATAATTCCAATTATGAACCTTGACACTTTAGATCATGTTTGAAGTTCACGTTGTCGACAAAAATGCCACAGGGCATTTAGTTTTAACACTGGGGTTGTTCCTATCTGACATTTCGGAAGGGACCCGGAAACAAAATATACCCAAAATTTGAGTTTAAAACCAAAGGGGTTGTGACAAAAACTCGAAAATCGTAAAAAAATGTTTTTTTAATTAAAACCAACGGAAATTATTTTAAAATTAAGTGAACATGTGTTTTTGGCCTAAACTTAAGTGTTTGGTGCTAAAATTGGGACAGGGCTTTAGGACCCTATAGGGCATAACTGACATGAGCGATTTTTCTTCATCGATTCTCTTTTTCTCTAATAACTTCGCTAAATTTTATAAATCTGTAATATTTTTTGTTGATGAAGCAAGATATAGTGATTGTTCATATTGGATCATTGAAATGATATCAATAAACAATCAACTAACTATTTCTATTGATTTCAGTGCAAAATGGGCTCTCTTGTTCGATATAGGCCTAGGAGTGGCTGTGTTGTCGTTAGTCTTGTACTTTGGAAATCCAGGAGTTTACTTCATGCGGTATGCTGAGGTGAGTTGATATATTTCATACATTTTTAAGTAAATCTGTAGTCACCATCATCTCATTGGCGACGACCCAGTTGGTGGTCCACTACCTGCGCGAACTGCTGCAAACCCTCCGCGGGAGCCCCATCGGTCTGAAGCTGAACGCCCCACTCAACGACTTCTTCCTGGGCTGTTTCCTGTACCACGTCGATCTCTGGTGGACGTTCCTGATCATCGTCTCGCCGGCCATTCGGTTCCTATTCATTCCACTGTCAGTACTGGGTTTGCTAGGGGCTTTCCTTCCAGCTGGCCATGCTGTCCGATTTGATCATTTTGATCAGCCTGCCACGCGCACTGCTTCTACATCTATCAGCGGTGTAAGTTCATGAGTTATCAGATGTCTTACCATTGACAATCTTCAACTTCTTCCATATGCAGCCTCTATCGCATTGAAATCGGTGGCATACGAGCCCTCTGCCGGATCGTCCTGGGCAAAAAGAAGAACGTGCTACGCGATCGCGTCGAATCGCACGAGTACATGAACAGGCAACTGTTCCTGGCCACATTGACCTTTGCGGTGTTGCTGTTCCTGTTGCCAACCATTCTCGTGTACTATGTAGTCTTTGCTACGGTAAACTACGCCCGGTTCTTTGAGTTTCCTCTGTCTAATTTTCGATTTATTACAGCTGCGCTTTGCAATCTACTGCGTGTCGGTCACGTTGATGACGATTCGGCGCATGATTCTGCAGTTTTCCGGTTTGACGGCATGATCCGATTGGATGCGCGGAGTCTAACACCCAGCCTGGAAAGTATGGAGATCTACAATATTGGCGCGCAAGCCAAGGAGAACATCACCATCATCTACATTGCGCCGCGATCCAGTTCGAAACTTTTGGAGCGGCGTGAAATTGGAGCGGTGAAGAGGCTTTCGAGGACGGTGCTGCCAGCCAAGGGAGCCCGGTCGTGATGCGATCGATCTCGATTGGGCAGTTTTTTTGGTAAGTCTCGTCCCGAGGTGAGATGGTACCGTTCATTCAACCGGACGAGAGCGTGCATCGGAAGGTGGAATAAATGCTAGTCAACGTTGTAATGGGTTTGTGCTGTTGCTTGTTTTTGTAAACTAATACGATGACATCATGCAAAATTTGTTCGACCTTACAATTATAGAATAATAGTTGTGGAATGATCACATAAGCGGAAGGCTGCTTTCCCGACAGATGAAAGGTGTAGAAGTTGGTGTAACTGCAAAAAACCGCGAAAAAGGGAGATCCTGCTTATATAGACCTATCTGCTTGCTGGATACCCTTTGTAAGTTTCTGAAAAAGGTCAGTAGGCTGACGATTTACACAGAAGACGAGCATAAATTGGGCTGCAAACGGTGAGACGACAACTAGGAAGGAGCGTCCAACACAGCTCTAGTCCTCACAAGTTTCTATGTCATGCATCCACAGATCAAACGATGACAAAGATCGCCAGCTAAGCGTTGTGTCATTAGCTGATAGTGCACCCTGGGCAATGTTGTCCTTCTTACATCAGCTAGACTGCTACTACTCGCATAACAGTCCCCTCTTCTATGGGATTTCCTATATAAAAGAGACTGTTATGCGAGTATGGGAAGTAGAGCTAGATTGAGGAGGTACGTCTCGAGCGTTCTGTTCACCAGAACTCAAACAGCGTCTATTCTGGTATCCCAGCGGCTCAGTGAGAATGCTGTATCGCACACAGCTAAATCCAAGGTGGTAGCCCCATCAGCGCGATCGTCCTAGTGTTAGTTAGGACGTTAAACAGCGCTCTGACGAGACAGGAGTGTTGGCGTACTCAAGTAACCTTCAGCCGCTAATTTGCCTTTTTGGCCTTATAGGGCTATTATAACGGCTAGTATAGGGCATATCAGCTGTATTATAGCACATATTGGCACGCAGGGCGAATTAAAGTGCTATTTGGTTACTTGGGTAGGCCCAATAAGCCACCCGTAAAACCTACCTACTTCCAGCACAGCCTTCCATACCGATACATCTGGAGATCACCACAGCAGACAGAATCGCAAATCGACCACGTTCTGATTGATGGTCGGCACTTCTCCGACATTATCGACGTCAGGACTTATCGTGGCGCTAACATCGACCTCTGACCACTATCTGGTGATGGTCAAACTGCGCCCAAAACTCTCCGTCGTTAACAACGTACGGTACCGACGACCGCCCCGGTATGACCTAGAGCGGCTCAAGCAACAGAATGTCGCAGCGGCATACGCGCAGCACCTCGAGGCTGCATTACCGAAAGAGGGTGAGCTGGACGAAGCCCCTCTTGAGGACTGCTGGAGAACAGTAAAAGCAACCATCAACGATGGAGCTGAGAGCAACGTCGGGTACGTGGGACGGAGTCGACGGAACGAATGGTTCGACGAGGAGTGCCAGGAGGTTTTGGAGGAGAAGAATGCAGCGCGGGCGGTCATGCTGCAGCACGGGACCCGGCAGAACGTGGAACGATATAAACGGAAACGGCAACAGCAGACCCGCCTCTTTCGGGAGAAAAAACGCCGCCTGTAGGAGACGGAGTGCGAGGAGATGGAACAGCTGTGCCGGTCTCAAGAAACGCGTAAGTTCTATCAGAAGCTCAACGCATCCCGCAACGGCTTCGTGCTGCGAGCCGAGATGTACAGGGATAAGGATGGGAGCATTCTGACGGACGAGCGTGAGGTGATCGAAAGGTGGAAGCAGCACTTCGACGAGCACCTGAATGGCGCTGAGAGCAAGGCAATGAAGACGGGACAACGAGGAAATGCCTTCGTCAGTACTGCGGAGGATGGAAACCAACCAGGCCCCACTTGAGGGAGGTTAAGGATGCCATTCACCAGCTCAAGAACAATAAAGCTGCTGGTAAGGATGGTATCGGAGCTGAACTCATAAAGATGGGTCCGGAGAGTAGGGCTGTGCACTTTGATGGTTTATCGGTATCGGCGATATCATATTGATTCAATATCGGTATCGGCGATATATCGGATTTGAAATTATCGATATCGAACCGATATCCGATATTGTTCAAAAGAGATTTTGGAATCAATTTCGGCTTTGTTCGACACCAACTTTTGCATTATTAAGTCCATTTTTTAAATTTTGTAGTGATACTTTGCCATACCCAACGGATATCTCAAATGTTATTGAACCATTTTCATTTATGTAGTATAATCAATAAATGCTGTTCTGATTATCGGACCAGATATCGGATCGATAATAGTTTTATCGTTATCGAAAAGTATCGGCCCGAGAGATATCGGATATCATATCGATAAAATCGATCCGATATTATCGATAATATCGATATTTGCACAGCCCTACCGGAGAGGCTGGCCATTTGTCTGCACCGACTGATAGGCACAATCTGGGAAACAGAAGAGCTACCGGAGGAGTGGAAGGAAGGTGTAATATGCCCCATCTACAAAAAAGGCGACAAGTTAGATTTTGAGAACTTTCGAGCGATCACCCTTCTAAATGCGGCCTACAAAGTATTATCCCAGATCATCTTCCGTCGTCTGTCACCTGTAGTAAACGAGTTCGTGGGAAGTTATCAACCCGGTTTCGTTGACGGCCGAACGACAACGGATCAGATCTTTACTGTACGGCAAATCCTCCAAAAATGTCGTGAATACCAGACAACGGACCAGATCTTTATTGTACGGCAAATCCTCCAAAAATGTCATGAATACCAGGTCCCAACGCATCACCTTTTTATCGATTTCAAGGCGGCATACGACAGTATCGACCGCGTAGAGCTATGGAAGGTGTGCAAAATTGTGTGAAGGTTTCAGGCAAACACTCCAGTTCGTTTGGATCCCACCGGGGACTACGACAAGGTGATGGACTTTCGTGCCTTTTGTCA
>NW_018735977.1:0-33810 GCF_002204515.2 Aedes aegypti
AACGAGAAGTGGTGCACTGAAATGTTTACACGTTGTCAATGAGGTTAGAATTAAGACTAAATGTGTAGTTCTAGTCTAGTATGAGTGATACGGAATGGTGTGCGGAAGATAGCATTCGTGTTTCTTTGATTTCAGGAGTCGCGATGTGTTTTAGAATGACCATTAACCATGATCTGGAGTACCACAGTATTGAAGTAACAATTAGAAGGAGTCACGTTTCAGGTTGATTGGAGTTTTAAAACAATATTTTGTAATGATATCGAAGCATGGGAAATAAATTCACTCAAGCACGGAAAAAGTAAAAGAACTGGTTTTTAATAAAAAGCTGAAGACTAATGAAGGGAAAGGTAGTAGCTTTCTTCAAACGTGAGGTCTTAACAAATAGCGAAGGAAACAATGTTAGCACGGTACTCTTGTAATTTGTGCTTTCTTGAAAAGAGAAGAAGGTGGTTCAGGTTGTTTCTTGAAGCTAAGAATGTCACGAAAGTTCTCACCGGAGTAGCTCCGGAAGCAGAAGTCGAGAAAGTCAAGTTTCAAGAAAAGGACCAGATCTCAAAAGCTCTACTGGTAGGATGCCTTTCGGACGAGTGTCTCGAAATCGTTCGAGAAAAAGTGACCGCAAAGGAGATGCGGATCAGTTTAGAAGCTACGTATGCGAAGTCTGTTGTATTAGAGCCAACAATAATTAGGAAGCAACTGGCTCGCTTGCGAATGAAAGGAGGTGCGGATATGAGGTTACACTTGCTGGAATTCGACGGACTGGTGCGGAAATTAAAGACCACTGGAGCCACGATGGCCGAACAGCGATCTGGTTTCGCAAGTTATTTTGACGTTACCAGACTCGTACGACCCTTTAGTAACGGCTCTGGAGAACGTCTCGGAGGCCGAATTGAACCTGGAAACTTGTGAAGCAGCGTTTACTAGCTGAAGAAAGCAAGCGTTTTGATCAAGAAGAGGATTTCGTTGAAGATAAGCCTTTTCCGGTGATTTCCAGAAAAACAAAATCAATGCTTCTAGGAATATGCTAGGGTAGGTGTACCAGTTATGGACATAATGGTTTCCTATTTTGCCATTCGTGATAATTAGATTATTTTCAAATTTTTAATCAATTTTGTGTGTTTTTAGTAGTTTGATATCAAATGAATCTTTATGTTGAAACTTTCAAAAATATTCAAAATGTGGAAGTTTTCGAAAAACACACATATGGCCAAATAGGAAACCACTATAGCCATAACTGGTACACTTTCCCTAGACATTTTATTTCTAAGGAACATAGAAAATGCCGTTAACGTCGATTTTAATTGATTGTGATGCTGATCTATGGCTCACGTAGGTAAAAAGTGTTCTGCGTAATAGCAACTCTATTTGATCTATGGTGCCAACACAATTCCAACTGATTGGATCGAATATTTTGATAAAGTTACTCATTAGCCACAAGTGCATATACTCGAGAAACGAAATATGCTTACAAACGCGATTATTTTGCGAACAGTTCACAAACAACCAAAACGAAAAATAAAACAACCTTCACCCATCTCTCACTCACCTGATGCGCAAATGCGCAGAAATCACTCCAACCGCCGAATAGTAGGGCCACGTTTGCTCGCACACCATTCCGGACGCCACCAGGCCACCGATCATCGCCGTCGAGAATCCGCTCAGCCACAGCTTGGTGTTGTCCCCGAACCGAATGGCCGTCCGATTTAATCCCCAGCAGGGCGTCGTCCACCTTGTCCTGATGGGCGTAGATCGTGTCGTAAACGATGGTCCCAACAAACGCCGGCCACATAAGAGGAAGGCAAGCGGACCACATGACCGACCCTTGGGTGGCACTCCAACCCAGCAGAGCACCCCAATTAAAGGTCATCCCCAGCACCAGCTGTGGCCAATGGGTTATCCGTTTCATCAGCGGATAGATGATGACTAGCCCCAAAGAGCTGGCCCCCAGAACAATCGAGTACCAGTTCAGTTCAAGCAGGATCAACAGGCCCACACCTAGCTGGGCTCCCAAAAAGAACCAAGCATCGGCCGAAGTCAGCTCTCCGGCCACCAGCGGTCTATTCCTGGTCCGGGCCACTTTCCATCAATGTCTCGATCCCACATATCGTTTATCGTGCAGCCGGCTCCTCTCATGATAAACGCACCCGCCCCAAACAGGGTCAACGTCCACAAAATCGGGCCAACATCCGGCCGGTGCGCTCAGCGCTATACTCCATCCGCAAGGCCAAAAGAGAAAGCCACGATCCTATGGGGCGGTCAATTCCGCATCAGCCTCGCGTACGGATTTTGAAACTATGCTCTGCAGCAAACTTTTTGGCTCCGGTTTCTTATCAACTAATGTTGTTGCTACTATAATCCCTTAAAACTAGCTCCCCCAAGTTCCTCCTTTTGGTAGCACTGTGCAACCTGTATTCCGGCCAGCACCGTAGATTGGCCAGCTTCCCACCCGCTATTTGGACTCCACCGGCGATTCTTCCTTTTGCCGAAGAATGACACCGCTGCTAACAGCTGCTAGTGGGCGGCAATGGTGGTGAAGAATCAACCCACGGCGGATGGGATGTCCACCGAACTTCCTGCCACAGAGATCCTAAATGCGTCGTCGTCCATCGCGATGAGTTGCTGGTCAATTTTCTCAACATAATCGTTGTCGGATGTTTTCGTTCTACTTCATTCCGTATGGTTTCTTTTTTCACAGCACTCGCGAACCGTTTGATCCGCGGTCTTAATTATCTAGTTAACCATTGATGGCCGTATACACGCTAGATGAATCGCAGAATTCCGCGGACACTAAACGAACGGCCTCCGGAACCAACCAGTGGACAAGCAGACGATTACTTAACTCGCATGGAAGGGCGCGTCGGAAAAAGGCGAAACGAGTTCTGACAGTTCGAGAGAGAATGCGCGAATGACGGAGAGCCGAAAGAGCCGGTCGGTGAGAAATCTCTCAACGTTTTGCTTTTTCGCTTTCCTTCGAGGGTTCTTCCGCTAAAGTCGAAATTATCCGAACAAATTTTGTTCTGGTGAACAGGTAAATTAACATTGAGGGCTAATTCACAAATTTCATAACGCTGAAGGGGGTGGGTAGGTGTCCTGGTAATGTTACAGGTCATACAAAATTTGTAAAATAGTCATACAAAAAGCGTTACGAGGGGGTGGGTGGGTGTTAAAAATTGCTATTTTCGAGCTACATAATATGATATTATCAAAACTAATAAACAGCCGAAAAAATCAAAAACTTAAAATCGCATTGACAAAAATTCAAAAAAGTAAAACATTTCATTTTTTTGCTTCATGCAAAATTACTTTTACCGAAATAATTTCAAGCGGATTACATTACTCCTCAAGAAAAGTTCAAAACAAACATAACGCATGTTCGTTTGGCTCACACTTTGACAGCTCTCGCTGCTCGATTGAGCTCACACTTTGACAGAAATGTCAGCTTCCGCGAATCTCTCTTATTGTAGCGCGCCCACCAAATCGGAACGCGCGTGTGGGACACGCGACGTGTGACTCGTTCCCGACATAACTGTCATAATGACATGTGTGGCGCTGCATTCTTACGATGTTAATGAACACAGCGCACTATTCAAATATTAGTCGCGACGCTTGGAGATTGAGAAAAAATATATTTGAAAAAAAGGTTTGTCCTTATTTCTGTCGGATCCATAATATAAAGGATTTCTATTCGCGACTAAAAATGGGTGAACCAACCCCGGTCAAACATGTCTTTAAATTTCTTCACATTTCTTAACCCCTCTACCGGCAGCTTCATTTTTTACCAGACCCATGGCACGGGACCACTTTTAGCGTAGTCAACATCTCTATGTGTTTACTCATTTTCGGGTGATTTTAATCGAGTGTGCAATCATAATATTGTTCGAGTGTGCAATCGAATATTGTTATAACATCGTTGTGTGTTGTTGTGCTCCACGTAGATCGCTAGTTATCGCTGATTAATTCCGTAATCACGCAGCTTAAATTCATCATCAGCTGTTACTATCGTCAACCAACTGAGGCAAAATCAATTGTCATTCCTAAAACTACTCTGATAGTTCGTTTACATCGAAAAAAGTGGAATATTCTCAGTTCTAGTATCCCGTTCAACTCTACCATTGTCTGTTTGTGAAGCTCGATATCATGTCTTGCCCAAAGTGTGCGTTACCTGTAAACTGCAGAACAGATCTTTTTGTTGTCTGCGAGGGAAGGTGCTATGCGACATTTCACGCAGCGTGTGTTGGCCTCTCAGAGACTAGTGTTTGTTGCCTGCAGAAAAACGTTATATGGCTGTGTGATGACTGTCTCTCCGACTTCCACCGTGGTCAGCGTAAGCAACAACCTGGACTCGATCAGCAAGGGGAAACTGTGCTTCGATCAGTCGCCGAAGCGTTAGATGCCATCTCGAAAAAAGTCACCGAAGTTATGCAATTGATTCCAACAGCTGATAGTATCGAAACCCCTAGAACTGAGCCAGCACTAAGACATTCTACGCCAATTCGCTGTACGCAACTTCAAAAAGGATCTAAAAGTGATGCAAGCTTCTGTACCACTCAAACACCTTGCGCGAACTCATCAGGAGCAAACTCTGTTCGTAGTAATGAGGAAACGTTCTCTAAGCTGTGATGTTAAAGTCACCAAAATAGCTTTGAGTCCTGTTGTTAATTACACCTATCGTTTGTCTGGTGAGTTGCAAGCTTACTGTCAATGATGATGTCACGCTACACGATAAGTGTTCATCTGCAACAACCAGACAGCTCACCAATCCACCGCGAGGTGGATCGTGCTGAGTTGTTGAGTTGAAGGAGAGCGAAAGAAGGAAGGCACAAAAGTCTGTTTGACAGCTCTGCAGAAAGCGCGTGCGCACGGACAGAGCGCGTGCGCACGGAAAGAGCGCGTGCGCACGGAAAGAGCGCCAGTTCGGCTCGATTTGCAATGATCGGTTATTATTATTATTTTTCGCTATTGGATATTCTATGGTTTGGTTGATCGATGTTAAAGTTTGTTTTAAAAGCAGCTCCACTTATTTTGAAACATATTGCCGTGTACAATAGTAGACAACACAACTAATTTAATTAAAATAATTTGAAATTATAATTAGTACATATACAAAAGGGGAAGAACGTTTAGGCTGGTTGTGCATTACGATAAAATCTCTTAACATAAGCAATGCTTGTTGTTGGTTCTTGTGGAAGGATCAACATGTTCGGCTTAACGAATCTTATTTTAAATATCGAATAACACCACATGCAATTGAACAAAAAGGATGTGGTTACAATAGACTTTTGATATTTTCAATTCTGAACCACCGCAAAAAAAATATTGGGAGTCAAAATTCTCCTGATAGGGATGATGTGGGGGAGGCTCATTCTAATTAATATTGTCGTTCAATTATGGGGATAAATTAAAATTGTTATTGTTCTATACATACTTATTTATTATAATTACCTGTAAATATTGATACAGCACAATTGAAGTATTTAAATATAAAATAGCAAACATAGATATGGTCGGTGTTCAGACAGACTGAACCAAGTGTTTTTTTCAATCGAGTAAGAAAAATGTACCCCAAACATGTGAAACATCAAAATATTATAGATATTTACTGTAATAATGGAAATTATCTATTTGATGATACATTTGTATCAAAATAACATGGAAGATTTAAAATTGATGGAGTTCTTTACGTATCCTTAGAGCTCCAAAATTCATCTAGTCTGGTCTGTCTAAACACCGACCATATGATTCTCAAAAACTCATGAGAATGGTATTTTACTCTTTGAACTGTTATTTAATTTGGATGTGTTTTAAAAAATTTATAAATTTAATTTATTATTGATGTTACGAGCTATGTCTGTAGTCAAACTTAATGCTACACAAGAAATATATTTGAATCAAAGTATTTTTATATATAAATCATATGAAAAAAAAAAATGTTCCAGAAAGTACTCTAGAATTCTTTGGGAGCGTCTCCCGGGATTCTTCCTTAAATCATTCATGAATCCTTCAAATCCTCTCTGGGATTGTTCTGCTGGAAATCTTGAGATTATTTCTGAATTTTCTTCCAGATATCGCTTTGGGATTCATCCAAAAAAAAACGTTACCATTCCGGTATTACTTCTGAGATTCTTTCGGATATCCCATTGCGATTATTCTGGACATCTTTTTGGATTTTTTTTGCAGAACTCTGTATGTGATTTTGCGTGTATCTCCTTAAGGATTACTTTTGAAATCCAGGAAATTAAATTCTTTGAAATTCTTGAAAATTGTTTTCGAAATACTATGGAAGATTTTACCATGAATCCTGATGCAATCCATTTGGATATTTAAAGAGGATTTTATCAAAAAATGTACGACTCTACTAGGAATTCTTCGAGAATTCCTCCGAAAATAACTCTAGATTTTTATCCGGAAATACTTCTGGTATTCTTATGAGAATGCCTCTGGTATTCTTCCAAAAATGACTTGAGATGCTTTCGGAAATCTTTCTGAAATTCTTCAAGAAATTCCACTGAGATTTTTACGCCAATATCTTTGAAATACTCCTGGGACTCTTACAAAAATCCTGTTGGAGTTTTTTTTTCAGATATCTTTCTATTCTAAATTTTTCAATAAATTTTGCTGTGATTGTGCTGTAAAACCTGCTAAGATTCATCCAAAAATACGACTGTCATTCTTCCGGATATCATTCAAGAATTCCACCGGAAGTTTTCGTGAGATTAAACCGTAAATTGTTCTGGTATTTTTCAGAAATTCCATTGAGATTCTTAAAAATATCCTTCTGAAAAATTTTCTGAGAATTGTTTTGGGATTATAGAAGGATTTCCAGAAGAATTCCAAGGCGATTCACAGAAACATCACTTCTGTATGAAGGATTATCGTTAATATCTGAAATAATCCCATGAGAATTCTAAATCCAAATTACAGTGACATTCAAAAGAATCCCAGAAGTTATTTCGCAAGAATCCCTGAAAGATTTAAAGGATATTCACAGACATCCAGAAGATTTCATGAATATTTTCCAGAATAATTCCGATGTCCAGATGAACTGCAGAAAGATTCATGGAATAATTTTAAACGGGATTTTCGGAATCATTTGAAAGTAACTTTTAGAAGATCTTCAGAAAAAGAAATCAGTAATCAAAGTAATCGAAAAAATCTCATTATTTCAAGCAACGCTCGTTGGTTCATGTCGAAGGATCAACATGTTCGGCTTAACGAATCTTATTTTAAATATTGAATGACACCACATACAATTAAACTAGTATGTGATTACAATTCTGAATCACCGCAAACAAAATATTTAGAATCACAATCCTTCTGAGAGGGATGATGTGGTGGATGCACATTCTAATTAAAATTGTCGTTCAATTATGGCGATAAATTAAAATTGTTATTGTTCCATAAATACTTGTTTATTATAATTACTTGTAAATATTGATACAGCATATACAAAGACATTGGTCCAGAAATTACTCCAGAATTCTATGGAATTTCCCTCCTGGTATTCTTCCTTAAATCACTTATGAATCCTTCAAAACCTCTCTGGGATTGTTCTGGAAATCTAAAGATTATTTCTGATTTTTCTCTAAGTTCTTCTGGAAATCACAGAAAACTTACAGATATCGCTTTTGAACTCATCTAAAAAACATCGTTAGCATTCCGGTACTATATCTGAGATTCTTTCGGATATCCTTTGTGATTCTTCTGGACATCTTATTGGAATATTTGCATAAATCTGTATGTGAGTTTGCGTTTATCTCCTTAAGGATTACTTTTGAAATCCTGGAAATCAAATTCGAATCGAAATTCTCGAAGATTCTTTCGGAAATTCAATGGAAGATTCTAACAAAAATCCTGATGCAAATCTTCTGGATATTTTTAGAGGATTTTGCCAAAAAATGTACTACGACTCTACTACAAATTCGTCGAGAATTCCTCCGGAAAATACTCTGGCCTTTTTTCGGAAATACTTCTGGGATTATTATGAGAATACCTCTGGTATTCTTCCGGAAATCACCTGAGATGCTTTCGGAATCCCTTTAGAATACTTTCGAGGATGCTTCCGAAAATCTTTCTGAAATTATTCTAGAAATGACACTGAGATTTTTACGTCCATATTCTTGAAATTTGTCTGGGACTCTTCCAAAAATCCTGTAGGAAATCTTCTAGATATCTTTCTAGCATTCTTTCGGGAAGCCTTCTGGGATACTTTCGAAAATCTTTCTGAGGATCCTTCAAATCCTTCTGTTAAGGATTCTTGCAGGAATTCTTCCCGAATTACCTCTAGACTCTGGGAGTTTCCTGAATTTTTCAAGAAAACTGTTATTATTTCGACTATCTCTCTAGGATTCTTTCGGAAATTCTTCTACAATACCCCCAGATTTCTTTCTGTTATCCTGCTGGAGGACTTCAAAACATCTTTCAAAGATTCTTCCAGAAATTTTACTGGAATTTTTCAAGAAATTCTGCTGGGATTCTTCCGTAAAACCTGCCGAAATTCATCCGGAAATACGACTGGAATTCTGCTTGAATGATAAGCATCCAAGAATTCCACCGGAAGTTTTTGTGGGATTCAACCGTAAATTGTCCTGGTATTTTGTTTAAATACATTGAGATTCTTAGGGAAAAATATACAGGATTCTGAAAAATATCCTTCTGAAAATTCTTCTGGAAATTGCTTTGGAATTAAAGGAGGATTTCCGGAAGAATCCCAGGTCGATTTACAGAAGAACCACAGAGAAATCACTAAAATATTATCAGGGAGATTTCTAAAGGAATTATTTTAAGGATTCTCGTAAATTTCTGAAACAATCTCAGGATAATTTCGAATGGATTTTGAATGTTTTTTTACAGTGATATCCAAAAGAATCCCAGAAGTTATTTCGCAAGAACCCCTGAAGATTCAATGAAAAGTCACAGACATCCAGACGATTTCATGAATATTTTCCAGAATAATTACGATGTCCAGAAGAGCTCCAGAAAGATTTACGGAATAATTTCAAATGGAATTTCCAGAACCATTTAAAAGTCACTTTCAAAAGATGCTCAGAAAAAGAAATCAGTAATCAAAGAATCTCATAGGTATTTTTTTAAAGTCCCAGTGACTGTCCGGTAGTTTTCTTGGAGGATTTCCATTTGAAGTCAAGAGGGATTTTCAGAAAATTCTGCCAAGGATTTAAGAAAATTTTCAAGGAAAATCAATGATAAATCACGAAAAAAATCAAAAACACTTCCTTATGAATTTCCAGAAGAATCACAAATTTTTTTTTCTCAAAAAATCTTAGAAAAAAATTCTAAAGAATCACGAAGGAATTTTCGGAATAATTCTGGATATACAAAATTATCTCAGGCAGAAACAATAATATCAATAGCAATAAATCTGTAAGAATATAAGAAGGATTTCTGTAAGAATATAAGGAGGATTTACAAACAATTACAGAGGAATTTTCGGATGATTTCCATAAATAAAGATTTAAAAAAATCCCCGTCATCTGGAAGATTCTTAGCAGGATTTTCGGGAGTATTCCACAGGGATTTCTGGGAGAATTCCATTGGGATTTACAAAAGAATTCCAGAGGATTTGGGATTCCGAAAGAATCCCAAGAATTTGCACGGAAGAAAGTGAAGTGAAATAATAGATTTTTTTGATTATAGTCTCAGGCGTCTTTCCGAGAGTATTCTAGAATAATAGGTATAATCTAAGACATTTTTCGGAAAGAATCTCAAAGGGATTTTGAAGAACTTTCAAAGAGTTTCACGGAAGAAATACTGAAGAATTACGAGGAAAATATCAGAATTTAAATAATAATTTCGATTGGATTTCCAGAAGAAATCCCGAGAAATTTTGTGAGAATCCCCGAACCCAGATTTTTAAAATAGATTCCATTACACTGGAAAGCAATCATTAAATCAATTTCGGCAGAATTCCAGAATTTTACGGCAGAATTCCAGAAGTTTACAGCAGAATCCTGAAAGGATTTCCATAATAACCCAAGATGGGTTTCTGGGATAGTCCAATAGGAAGTCCCAAGGAGGTTATTGGAAAAATCAGAGCGATCAAAGAAATAACTACATATAATAATTTCAGAAGGGTTTCTGAAAGAATCTCAGTGAATTTTCAAGATGTCCTCTAGCAACACAACTAATATATACTAATATTTACAACTCAATACTTAATTATAAATTGCGTTAAGGTGATTATAGAACAAAGCCACCCCTCAAATTTTCAAAAGCACAAGACTTGAGAACCAAACAGCTCTCACCGTTGAAAATTTATCCCATTAGGGTGATCAAAGTAATTTGGACAGACCGTTACGCGTATATAATTTGGACATTTACGGCAAAATCAAATGGAGATGGCCAAATTATATACGCGTAACGCTCTGTCCAAATTACATAAAACACCCTAGTCACCACCAGCAAGCAAGCAGATTGATTGGTTTTCAACGCAAACTGTTGTCAGATTCTCCAGTCTTGTGCCCTTGTTTGGCTTCTTTTTATAATCACCTTAAGCTGAGTGTACGCCATCCAGTTTGGGGGCGGATTGACGGTATCGAAGTGGATTAAAAACAATTATAGGAGAACGTGTGGAAAATACATATGAACTGCGCAGAATACATCAGACCGATTTAGCATTGCTGTGCACTTCTAAAAGCATTTTATTTTTATTAAAGTGTTTGATAATAGTAGAACGACAATGATCATCAGTTGATTTTCCGCTACTGTTTTTTTTAAATCACAATTGTTATTTCTTTCCGTGCACGCGCTCGGGAAATGAATCTGGCCATGGTGCAACAACCGCGCTACATTCGATGAATCCTATGCGACAAAAATTGTCGGCGCTATCCGTCAAATTCGCTCACCAAAGCTATTTTGGTGACTTTAACATCACAGCTTTGGTGAGCGAATTTGACGGATAGCGCCGACAATTTTTGTCGCATAGGATTCATCGAATGTAGCGCGGTTGTTGCACCATGGCCAGATTCATTTCCCGAGCGCGTGCACGGAAAGAAATAACAATTGTGATTAAAAAAAAACAGTAGCGGAAAATCAGCTGATGATCATTGTCGTTCTACTATTATCAAACATTTTAATAAAAATAAAATGCTTTTAGAAGTGCGCAGCAATGGTAAATCGGTCTGATGTATTCTACGCAGTTCATATGTATTTTCCACACGTTCTCCTATAATTGTTTTTAATCCACTTCGATACCGTCAATCCGCCCCCAAACTGGATGGCGTACACTCAGCTTAAGGTGATTATAAAACGAAGCCAAACAAGGGCACAAGATTGGAGAATCTGACAACAGTTTGCGTTGAAAACCAATCAATCTGCTTACTAATGGGATAAATTTTCAACGGTGAGAGCTGTTTGGTTCTCAAGTCTTTTGCTTTTGAAAATTTGAGGTGTGGCTTTGTTCTATAATCACCTTAACGCAATTTATAATTAAGTATTGAGTTGTAAATATTAGTATATATTAGTTGTGTTGCTAGAGGACATCTTGAAAATTCACTGAGATTCTTTCAGAAACCCTTCTGAAATTATTATATGTAGTTATTTCTTTGATCGCTCTGATTTTTCCAATAACCTCCTTGGGACTTCCTATTGGACTATCCCAGAAACCCATCTTGGGTTATTATGGAAATCCTTTCAGGATTCTGCTGTAAAATTCTGGAATTCTGCCGTAAAATTCTGGAATTCTGCCGAAAATGATTTAATGATTGCTTTCCAGTGTAATGGAATCTATTTTAAAAATCTGGGTTCGGGGATTCTCACAAAATTTCTCGGGATTTCTTCTGGGAATCCAATCGAAATTATTATTTAAATTCTGATATTTTCCTCGTAATTCTTCAGTATTTCTTCCGTGAAACTCTTTGAAAGTTCTTCAAAATCCCTTTGAGATTCTTTCCGAAAAATGTCTTAGATTATACCTATTATTCTAGAATACTCTCGGAAAGACGCCTGAGACTATAATCAAAAAAATCTATTATTTCACTTCACTTTCTTCCGTGCAAATTCTTGGGATTCTTTCGGAAATTCCTCTGGAATTCTTTTCTAAATCCCAATGGAATTCTCCCAGAAATCCCTGTGAAATACTTCCGAAAATCCTGCTAAGAATCTTCCAGATGACGGGGAATTTTTTAAATCTTTATTTATGGAAATCATCCGAAAATTCCTCTGTAATTGTTTGTAAATCCTCCTTATATTCTTACAGAAATCCTTCTTATATTCTTACAGATTTATTGCCATTGATTTTATTGTTTCTGCCTGAGATAATTTTGTATATCCAGAATTATTCCGAAAATTCCTTCGTGATTCTTTAGAATTTTTTTCTAAGATTTTTTGAGAAAAAAAACTCTGTGATTCTTATGGAAATTCATAAGGAAGTGTTTTTGATTTTTTTCGTGATTTATCATTGATTTTCCTTGAAAATTTTCTTAAATCCTTGGCAGAATTTTCTGAAAATCCCTCTTGACTTCAAATGGAAATCCTCCAAGAAAACTACCGGACAGTCACTGGGACTTTAAAAAAATACCTATGAGATTCTTTGATTACTGATTTCTTTTTCTGAGCATCTTTTGAAAGTGACTTTTAAATGTTTCTGGAAAATCCATTTGAAATTATTCTGTAAATCTTTCTGGAGCTCTTCTGGACATCGTAATTATTCTGGAAGATATTCATGAAATCGTCTGGATGTCTGTGACTTTTCATTGAATCTTCAGGGGTTCTTGCGAAATAACTTCTGGGATTCTTTTGGATATCACTGTAAAAAAAACATTCAAAATCCATTCGAAATTCTCCTGAGATTGTTTCAGGAATTTACGAGAATCCTTAAAATAATTCCTTTAGAAATCTCCCTAATAATATTTTAGTGATTTCTCTGTGGTTCTTCTGTAAATCGACCTGGGATTCTTCCGGAAATCCTCCTTTAATTCCAAAGCAATTTCCAGAAGAATTTTCAGAAGGATATTTTTAAGAATCCTGTATATTTTTCCCTAAGAATCTCAATGTATTTAAACAAAATACCAGGACAATTTACGGTTGAATCCCACAAAAACTTCCGGTGGAATTCTTGAATGCTTATCATTCAAGCAGAATTCCAGTCGTATTTCCGGATGAATTTCGGCAGGTTTTACGGAAGAATCCCAGCAGAAATTCCAGTAAAATTTCTGGAAGAATCTTTGAAAGATGTTTTGAAGTCCTCCAGCAGGATAACAGAAAGAAATCTGGGGGTATTGTAGAAGAATTTCCGAAAGAATCCTAGAGAGATAGTCGAAATAATAACAGTTTTCTTGAAAAATTCAGGAAACTCCCAGAGTCTAGAGGTAATTCGGGAAGAATTTCTGCAAGAATCCTTAACAGAAGGATTTGAAGGATCCTCAGAAAGATTTTCGAAAGTATTTCAGAAGGCTTCCCGAAAGAATGCTAGAAAGATATCTGGAAGATTTCCTACAGGATTTTTGGAAGAGTCCCAGACAAATTTCAAGAATATGGACGTAAAAATCTCAGTGGCATTTCTAGAATAATTTCAGAAAGATTTTCGGAAGCATCCTCGAAAGTATTCTAAAGGGATTCCGAAAGCATCTCAGGTGATTTCCGGAAGAATACCAGAGGTATTCTCATAATAATCCCAGAAGTATTTCCGGAAAAAGGCCAGAGTTATTTTCGGAGGAATTCTCGACGAATTTGTAGTAGAGTCGTAGTACATTTTTTGGCAAAATCCTCTAAAAATATCCAGAAGAATTGCATCAGGATTTTTGTTAGAATCTTCCATTGAATTTCCGAAAGAATCTTCGAGAATTTCGATTCTAATTTGATTTCCAGGATTTCAAAAGTAATCCTTAAGGAGATAAACGCAAACTCACATACAGATTTATGCAAATATTCCAATAAGATGTCCAGAAGAATCACAAAGGATATCCGAAAGAATCTCAGATATAGTACCGGAATGCTAACGATGTTTTTTAGATGAGTTCAAAAGCGATATCTGTAAGTATTCTGTGATTTCCAGAAGAACTTAGAGAAAAATCAGAAATAATCTTTAGATTTCCAGAACAATCCCAGAGAGGTTTTGAAGGATTCATAAGTGATTTAAGGAAGAATCCCAGGAGGGAAATTCCATAGAATTCTGGAGTAATTTCTGGACCAATGTCTTTTTATATGCTGTATCAATATTTACAAGTAATTATAATAAACAAGTATTTATGGAACAATAACAATTTTAATTTATCGCCATAATTGAACGACAATTTTAATTAGAATGTGCATCCACCACATCATCCCTCTCAGAAGGATTGTGATTCTAAATATTTTTTTTGCGGTGATTCAGAATTGTTATCACATACTAGTTTAATTGTATGTGGTGTCATTCAATATTTAAAATAAGATTCGTTAAGCCGAACATGTTGATCCTTCGACATGAACCAACGAGCATTGCTTGAAATAATGAGATTTTTTCGATTACTTTGATTACTGATTTCTTTTTCTGAGGATCTTCTAAAAGTTACTTTCAAATGATTCCGAAAATCCCGTTTGAAATTATTCCATGAATCTTTCTGCACTTCATCTGGACATCGGAGTTTTTCTGGAAAATATTCATGAAATCTTCTGGATGTCTGTGAATATCCTTTAAATCTTTCAGGGATTCTGGCGAAGTTACTTCTATAATCCTAAAACAATTATCAGAAAATTTTTCAGAAGGATATTTTTAAGAATCTCAATGGAATTTCTGAAAAATACCAGAACAATTTACGGTTGAATCTCACGAAAACTTCCGGTGGAATTCTTGAATGATATCCGGAAGCATGACAGTCGTATTTTTGGATGAATCTTAGCAGGTTTTATAGCACAATCCCAGCAAAATTTATTGAAAAATTTAGAATAGAAAGATATCCGAAAAAAAACTCCAACAGGATTTTTGTAAGAGTCCCAGGAGTATTTCAAAGATATTGGCGTTAAAATCTCAGTGGAATTTCTTGAAGAATTTCAGAAAGATTTCCGAAAGCATCTCAAGTCATTTTTGGAAGAATACCAGAGGCATTCTCATAAGAATACCAGAAGTATTTCCGGATAAAAATCTAGAGTTATTTTCGGAGGAATTCTCGAAGAATTTCTAGTAGAGTCGTACATTTTTTGATAAAATCCTCTTTAAATATCCAAATGGATTGCATCAGGATTTATGGTAAAATCTTCCATAGTATTTCGAAAACAATTTTCAAGAATTTCAAAGAATTTAATTTCCTGGATTTCAAAAGTAATCCTTAAGGAGATACACGCAAAATCACATACAGAGTTCTGCAAAAAAAAATCCAAAAAGATGTCCAGAATAATCGCAATGGGATATCCGAAAGAATCTCAGAAGTAATACCGGAATGGTAACGTTTTTTTTTTTTTTATGAATCCCAAAGCGATATCTGGAAGAAAATTCAGAAATAATCTCAAGATTTTCAGCAGAACAATCCCAGAGAGGATTTAAAGGATTCATGAATGATTTAAGGAAGAATCCCGGGAGACGCTCCCAAAGAATTCTAGAGTACTTTCTGGAACATTTTTTTTTTCATATGATTTATATATAAAAATACTTTGATTCAAATATATTTCTTGTGTAGCATTAAGTTTAACTACAGACGTAGCTCGTAACATCAATAATAAATTAAATTTATAAATCTTTTAAACACTTCCAAATGAAATAACAGTTCAAAGAGTAAAATACCATTCTCATGAGTTTTTGAGAATCATTTTAATTTATCCCCATAATTGAACGACAATATTAATTAGAATGAGCCTCCCCCACATCATCCCTCTCAGGAGAATTTTGATTCCCAATATTTTTTTTTGCGGTGGTTCAGAATTGAAAATATCAAAAGTCTATTGTAATCACATCCTTTTTGTTCAATTGCATGTGGTGTTATTCGATATTTAAAATAAGATTCGTTAAGCCGAACATGTTGATCCTTCCACAAGAACCAACAACAAGCATTGCTTATGTTAAGAGATTTTATCGTAATGCACAACCAGCCTAAACGTTCTTCCCCTTTTGTATATATACTAATTATAATTTCAAATTATTTTAATTAAATTAGTTGTGTTGTCTACTATTGTACACGGCAATATGTTTCAAAATAAGTGGAGCTGCTTTTAAAACAAACATCGATCAACCAAACCGTAGAATATCCAATAGCGAAGAAATAATAATAATAACCGATCATTGCAAATCGAGCCGAACTGGCGCTCTTTCCGTGCGCACGCGCTCTTTCCGTGCGCACGCGCTCTTTCCGTGCGCACGCGCTCTGTCCGTGCGCACGCGCTTTCTGCAGAGCTGTCAAACAGACTTTTGTGCCTTCCTTCTTTCACTCTCCTTCAACTCAACAACTCAGCACGATCCACCTCGCGGTGGATTGGTGAGCTGTCTGGTTGTTGCAGATGAACACTTATCGTGTAGCGTGACATCATCATTGACAGTAAGCTTGCAACTCACCAGACAAACGATAGGTGTAATTAACAACTGGACTCGGTTTCGCAATCGTTAGGGATAGATGAATGTGGCTCGATTAGTGTCATTAAACTTGTATCGAAATGGAGTACCAATGTTCGTGACTATGCATCTTTTAAAGTTATGTTACATGATAAGTACAAGAACAAAGCATTGCAAGCTAACACGTGGCCTACCAGTATAAGGTATCGTAAATTTTATGAAAGACCTAGGAATACATGGAGACCAACATGAAGATTTAAAGTATTGCTATAATGGAACAAATTGATTGAATTAATCGATAGTCACGTTGTGTTCACTGATTGTTTGTTGATCATTTTGTGTAGGCTTATGAAATGCTTAGTATCAATTATTGATGTAAATCTAGGAATGTTGATCCGAAGCTTGATAATTGAAGAAGTTAAGTAAAAATGTTTTGTGTTTCTGTGGTATTGTTAAACTAGTTTTTAAGTAGCAGTCTGTACAGTGTTAACTGAAGACGAAGAATAAATAAAGAATAATGCGAAGTTTTGTTTAATGTTTATGATCCATAATCGAACAAGTATCGCAATCAAATCACTGATTGCTTGCTTGGAGGCTTGCAGGATGCCTTGCAGGATGTTTGCTCTCCTTCCAAAACCATCGAAATGTTGAATGTGCTTCAACTTTTTGGCACATTATTAGCTTATTTAACAATACCAACAATTGATAATCAAACCATAGCAAACAATTAAACAAAACAATGGTCTTTATTGTCACAGTTCTTACAACTGACAGTGGGCGATATTCACTTATCGCCCGGGACATCCTGGCTACGAAGAACACTGTGTATCGATATATGGTTGTCGTGGGCCTGGTTTGTTGCTTATCAACCTCACGTTAAACTTGTTCCACTCAAAGATGAGTACCGGGTGCACAAAATTGGCCTCTTCTCATGCACCACGTCTCCTGTACAAATAGGTTGTATTGAGCAAGGGCTAACAAAATTTACAAAAAAAAAGAGCAAATTACGCACAGCGAAAAAACGTTTGAAATGCAGAATTTTCTTCCACTTTTCTCTTGGTTAAAAAAAACATGACAATGTTTAAGTTTTTTAGATTTTTGCTTTCTATTTGAATAGCTAAAGCTGAAGCAAATGAGGAAACAAATTTCGCATTTGCGGCCATCTTTAAGCATTTCGATGGAAAAAAATTCCGAAAAACTTCCCATCTTACCAACGGTTAACTATTTGCTGCCACGCGGAAGATGACTGACAGTTCTATTTACAGCGATCTGCATATAGACAATGGCCAACACGTATATGTATAGAATGAGAGCGAATTGCACAGATTTTTCACTTATACCGACATTTTTGCATTCGTTGCTATACTTTGTGTAGATCGAACACATGCGATGCGTGAACTGGTTTAGCGTGCTACTTCTATGCCATCAAACAGTCGAACCGAAATCACAAGAACTCCTCGAAAAATGGCCATCGTTGTAGCTGGACAAATTCATCTTTGAAATTCTTCCCGACACAACAAATGACCCATTCATCTCATGGCCTGAAGCTGCTGTGGTGCGCCGGATGATTCGCGATAGGTTCCTGCTCTCTTGTGGTTTTGTGGCCGGCGGCAAACTGGCAACGAAGATTGCACTGCGCGGAAGCGTATCATTTTTATTCCCAGAAATCTATTTAAGCCGGGGCGATCCGAATCAAATAATAAATTATTCGAACAGCTCTTACAACGTTAAAAGCGAAAATGTTCCGGATTTAAAATTGGGATTAAATAGCTTACAAGACGATATGCTGCCATACAGTGAAATTTTTCGTTGTCAATTTTCCACTGGTAGCAAAACCAGGAGAGTAGGACCCTTTTCGAAAATTATTTCGCTGGAGCACCACAGCAACTTCTCTCTTCCTGATGGTTTTTCCACTTGTTTGGGGTCTTGAAAATAACACGGGAAAATATGTTATTAACATCAAGGTTCCGATGTTGGAACCAGTTATGATAAAAATTTGAACGGCAAGCACCAGCACCAAGGTCGTTTCCGGGACGGATGTGGGGATTGCAGTCATCACAATTACCAAAAAAAGGAACAAGTAGGCATCCAAACCCGAAGATCGACAAAGTTGAGACCAATGTTCTGAACATACTTAGGTGGCGCAAATCATTGATACGTGCCACTATTTCTTTCTTTTATTATCCGGCTGAAGTCACTATTTGCTCTGCACAAGAATAGCGAAAGAAGAAAAGAGAGGGCTAGTGTCACGCATCAATGATTTGGCCCACCTGAGTAAATCTTAATCATTGGAGTAAATCCAGAAGCTTGAGTGGAGACCGCAGAGGAACAGCTGATCAAAATTCACCACAACGTGGAGATAAAATCAAAGGGGAAAAAGGGGCCTGATAAAAATCGGGGAGAAATAAAATGTAGAGGACCGTGGGGCAAACTGTCGTGCCGCCAGTTTTTAATTGTTTTTCAATAGTTAGAGGCTTCAAACCATAAAGGTTCCTTAGGAAAGTTTGTTCAGTAAATTGAAAGAAAGCTCATGAGCAAATCAAATTTTTTGACGGAAATGGTCTATTATACTACGGGAATATTTCTTGTGTTTGAGTTCTTTAAGGATTCCCAAGTAACCATGGAGCATTATATAATTGCATATATAATGCAGCTGCATTGCCGTAAGCCTACCATTAAAGTAGTTTAAAAGTGGAAAAGGGCACTTTTACAGTTAAATTAATGCAAAAAGGACGATAAAGCAATGAAGGAACTTATAAAGTAATATTAATGCAGCAGTACAATTTATAAAGTGATGTTAGTGCATCGATTCATTTGTAATGTAGGGTTAATGCTTTATTGCTTGACAGCTCTTAAAATTTGTTGAATGAAAGCAATGTTGCATCAAAGGTGTTAATATGCAGTAGAATACAAACAGGCTTTTCAAAACATTTTGCCAGAAATTGTTCTAAGGTTTTATCAACAGCTCGCAATGGAGATATACACAGCCGAGTAGTTTGTGTTGTTGTTTGATAAGGGGGGCTTTAAGTCGACAAACGAATTTCATAAGATCTCGAGTATCAGTAAAACGTGCTTCGTTATTTAGAAACCTGACAATTATTGGTTAAAATTGAAAAACACAGCTGAGTTCACGGAAAAAAACTAGGTGAGTAAGTTCATTCGTGAATTCCTCCAAGATTTTCTCTTAATACTTCTTTAAAAATAATTTTATGGAAACCTGATGAAACTTTCTTTCAAAATACTCATGTAATAATTTTATAAATTGTCCCAGAAACATGGATTTTTCGTTCAAGATTAAATTTTTCTCACGCGTTCCCTCTTGAACTCGTCCAGAAACACTCGGAATTCCTATGAAGTCATTTTAATTTTAAAGGAATGACTTCATTTAGTTTTACTTCTTCTTACATTCTTTCGTGTTTTTCTTCAGTAATACACTGCGGCTAATTTCTATAGCCGCACCTTTTTTTCGTACCCCTTGCGATGCCTATGGTGTAATCAAAGTCCTTAACGGCGTGTGTCTACTAGTGTGAGTGAAACATTTGTTTTCCATATGTTGTGTTGATCATGTGCTCGATGTATACGTTGAATACTAGTGTTTTCAATAATTTGGCCGTCTATATTCTATAGCCGCGCGTGGAGTTTTCTTCGTTCAGTTAGATTTTTTCTAAACAAACTCGATCCGATTGTTCAAAAATGCCGAAAGGAAGTGTTTTGAGTGAGAAAGAAAAGGGAATGATTGAAGCTTTCAATCGGGAAGGTGTTTCATATCGTGAAATTGGAAGGAGACTCGGAAGATCAGATAAAGTGGTGCGAAATTATTTGAAGGATCCGGAAAAATACGCAACAACTAAACGTAAGCCGAAAAAGTCGAAGCTGACGTCTAGGGATAGACGAAGTATTGTGAAACTGGCGTCTAATTCCACCATATCACTGTCTAAAATTAAATCTACCTTGAATCTTCCTGTTTGCAAGGAAACAGTTCGTAAAGTTTTGCATACCAGTCCCGATATAATTCGGGCAAAAATGAGTAAGGCACCAAATCTAACACCAATGCACAAGGAAAAACGTCTGGAGTTTGCCAAACTCAACATGGCACGGCAATGGGACACGGTAAAAACATTTGAATTTTTTATTTCTTGAACAGATTGATGTAATTATATTTTGATCAACTGATAATCATTTTGTAATTTGTTTTTCAACTGTAGGTGATCTTTTCTGATGAAAAGAAGTTCAACTTGGATGGTCCCGATGGATTTACTGGTTATTGGCGAGATTTGCGGAAGGAACCACAGTACTTTTCCAGACGTAATTTTGGAGGAGGATCTCTGATGGTTTGGCTCGGCTTTTGTGCTACCGGAAAATTGAATTTAGCATTCACATCTTGTAAGATGAACTCGGCCGATTACATGGAAGTACTGAACAGCTGTTTGCTCCCGTTCAAGGCAAAGTACCGTCGCAAAAAGTTCGTGTTTCAGCAAGATAATGCTAGTATTCACACTAGTTCGGCTACAAAAGCCTGGTTTGACAGCCGGAAAATCGAATTATTGTGGTGGCCAGCTCGTAGCCCGGACCTTAATCCAGTTGAAAATATCTGGGGAATCCTGGTTCGACGGATCTATGCAGACGGGAAGCAGTACAATAGCGTTGCAGAGCTCAAAGTGGCAGTTTCGGAGGCGTGGGAGAATTTTGAAATGGGAATTATAAAGAACTTGGTCGGAAGTATGCCCAACAGGATTTTCCAGGTTATCGAGCGTGCTGGAGGGCCAACCGACTATTGAAGTGCTGGAAACATTCCGATTTTAACCTGTATCCATATAAGAAACAGGTGCGGCTATAGGAAATAGCCTCTAAGTTTAATATTTTTTTGCCATAAGTGGTACTATAATGACATAATTTGAATTTTGTTATGATTTTTTTTGTTGAATACATTTATTTCTAAACATGCTACAGTATGATGTTTCATTTTATATCCAGTTCATGAGTTACGCCGAAAATGAGTGTGCGGCTATAGAAAGTAGTCGCAGTGTATCCCAAAATATTCCTTTAAAATTTGCTCCTCATGTTATATTGAGATTCCGCTTTGAATGACTCCATGAGCTCTTGAAAGGATCCCTTAAAAATTACATTTTGTTGAATACTACAAGACTTTTTTTACAACAATTCCAGGTCAAACTCTTGATGCAATTCCTAAAAAAAATCTGAAGTAATTCTATAAAAACTTCTGGATGAATTTCAAATAATTTTTAGGAAAATTTATATAGCAATCTCTAGTTGAAACATTCTTTGAATTATACTTGAAGGAATTACGAGAAGACTTTCGAGGCGATGCACTTTGAAGAAATTTCTGGAATAAAAAAACTAAATTCCTTTAAATTGATCGTATGATTTTTTTTAGGAATTTCGGTGTCCTAAGAACAATTCTAAGATAATTCAATAGTTATGCAGAACTAGAATTCAGATTAATTCCGGTTGTCTAAATGGCCAGAGCAAAATCGCCGATCAAAGGGGTCACTACGAATCAAATCTTCAGAATTTTTCCAGTAAGTTATTCTCCAAGACATTAAATGGACCCGTTACTCAAGACGCATTCAAGACTTTTCTTTGCTTACTGTGAAAAAGTAGGGTGGATATCCTGCGTAGTTTTATGGTTCACGCAAAAAAAATGCATAGGCTGTGTATAAAGATCGTTTTTGTGAATGAAATTGTGAGGGCCGATCTTCTCCTCCATGATAAACAAAAAACCTGGCTACCCATGTCCCTCGAACCCTTAAAAGTCTATGTAGGTTGTAAACGTATTCATATGCAAATATTAACACGTTTGAGTTTGAAAACCAGAAACAAAATATATGACCTGATTTTGTCAGGTTCCCCATTTTGTCAGCCTAAAATTCATAGAGGGGCTGTCAAAATCGGGTCCCTACTGTATTTAATTATTTATTAGATTTTTATTAGTTTTCCAAGGGGACATGTTACATTATGGTTTACAGCAGACCACATCGAATGAATGAAAGTTTGACCTGAAGTAGTTACCTAATGCAGGGTCTAGATAAGATTCATGAAGAATCCTGAATAAATTCTTGCAGAATCCAGGAGGGATTCTTGCAGAATCCAGGAGGAATTCTTGCAGAATCCAGGAGGGATTCTTGCAGAATCCAGGAGGGATTCTTGCAGAATCCAGGAGGGATTCTTGCAGAATCCACGAGGGATTCTTGCAGAATCCAGGAGGGATTCTTGCAGAATCCAGGAGGGATTCTTGCAGAATCCAGGGATTGAGGGGATTCTTGCAGAATCCAGGAGGGATTCTTGCAATCCAGAGGGATTTGCAGAATCCAGGAGGGATTCTTGCAGAATCCAGGAGGGATTCTTGCAGAATCCAGGAGGGATTCTTGCAGAATCCAGGAGGGATTCTTGCAGAATCCAGGAGGGATTCTTGCAGAATCCAGGAGGGATTCTTGCAGAATCCAGGAGGGATTCTTGCAGAATCCAGGAGGGATTCTTGCAGAATCCAGGAGGGATTCTTGCAGAATCCAGGAGGGATTCTTGCAGAATCCAGGAGGGATTCTTGCAGAATCCAGGAGGGATTCTTGCAGAATCCAGGAGGGATTCTTGCAGAATCCAGGAGGGATTCTTGCAGAATCCAGGAGGGATTCTTGCAGAATCCAGGAGGGATTCTTGCAGAATCCAGGAGGGATTCTTGCAGAATCCAGGAGGGATTCTTGCAGAATCCAGGAGGGATTCTTGCAGAATCCAGGAGGGATTCTTGCAGAATCCAGGAGGGATTCTTGCAGAATCCAGGAGGGATTCTTGCAGAATCCAGGAGGGATTCTTGCAGAATCCAGGAGGGATTCTTGCAGAATCCAGGAGGGATTCTTGCAGAATCCAGGAGGGATTCTTGCAGAATCCAGGAGGGATTCTTGCAGAATCCAGGAGGGATTCTTGCAGAATCCAGGAGGGATTCTTGCAGAATCCAGGAGGGATTCTTGCAGAATCCAGGAGGGATTCTTGCAGAATCCAGGAGGGATTCTTGCAGAATCCAGGAGGGATTCTTGCAGAATCCAGGAGGGATTCTTGCAGAATCCAGGAGGGATTCTTGCAGAATCCAGGAGGGATTCTTGCAGAATCCAGGAGGGATTCTTGCAGAATCCAGGAGGGATTCTTGCAGAATCCAGGAGGGATTCTTGCAGAATCCAGGAGGGATTCTTGCAGAATCCAGGAGGGATTCTTGCAGAATCCAGGAGGGATTCTTGCAGAATCCAGGAGGGATTCTTGCAGAATCCAGGAGGGATTCTTGCAGAATCCAGGAGGGATTCTTGCAGAATCCAGGAGGGATTCTTGCAGAATCCAGGAGGGATTCTTGCAGAATCCAGGAGGGATTCTTGCAGAATCCAGGAGGGATTCTTGCAGAATCCAGGAGGGATTCTTGCAGAATCCAGGAGGGATTCTTGCAGAATCCAGGAGGGATTCTTGCAGAATCCAGGAGGGATTCTTGCAGAATCCAGGAGGGATTCTTGCAGAATCCAGGAGGGATTCTTGCAGAATCCAGGAGGGATTCTTGCAGAATCCAGGAGGGATTCTTGCAGAATCCAGGAGGGATTCTTGCAGAATCCAGGAGGGATTCTTGCAGAATCCAGGAGGGATTCTTGCAGAATCCAGGAGGGATTCTTGCAGAATCCAGGAGGGATTCTTGCAGAATCCAGGAGGGATTCTTGCAGAATCCAGGAGGGATTCTTGCAGAATCCAGGAGGGATTCTTGCAGAATCCAGGAGGGATTCTTGCAGAATCCAGGAGGGATTCTTGCAGAATCCAGGAGGGATTCTTGCAGAATCCAGCAGGGATTCTTGCAGAATCCAGCAGGGATTCTTGCAGAATCCAGCAGGGATTCTTGCAGAATCCAGCAGGGATTCTTGCAGAATCCAGCAGGGATTCTTGCAGAATCCAGCAGGGATTCTTGCAGAATCCAGCAGGGATTCTTGCAGAATCCAGCAGGGATTCTTGCAGAATCCAGCAGGGATTCTTGCAGAATCCAGCAGGGATTCTTGCAGAATCCAGCAGGGATTCTTGCAGAATCCAGCAGGGATTCTTGGCAGAATCCAGCAGGGATTCTTGCAGAATCCAGCAGGGATTCTTGCAGAATCCAGCAGGGATTCTTGCAGAATCCAGCAGGGATTCTTGCAGAATCCAGCAGGGATTCTTGCAGAATCCAGCAGGGATTCTTGCAGAATCCAGCAGGGATTCTTGCAGAATCCAGCAGGGATTCTTGCAGAATCCAGCAGGGATTCTTGCAGAATCCAGCAGGGATTCTTGCAGAATCCAGCAGGGATTCTTGCAGAATCCAGTCCAGCAGGGATTCTTGCAGAATCCAGCAGGGATTCTTGCAGAATCCAGCAGGGATTCTTGCAGAATCCAGCAGGGATTCTTGCAGAATCCAGCAGGGATTCTTGCAGAATCCAGCAGGGATTCTTGCAGAATCCAGCAGGGATTCTTGCAGAATCCAGCAGGGATTCTTGCAGAATCCAGCAGGGATTCTTGCAGAATCCAGCAGGGATTCTTGCAGAATCCAGCAGGGATTCTTGCAGAATCCAGCAGGGATTCTTGCAGAATCCAGCAGGGATTCTTGCAGAATCCAGCAGGGATTCTTGCAGAATCCAGCAGGGATTCTTGCAGAATCCAGCAGGGATTCTTGCAGAATCCAGCAGGGATTCTTGCAGAATCCAGCAGGGATTCTTGCAGAATCCAGCAGGGATTCTTGCAGAATCCAGCAGGGATTCTTGCAGAATCCAGCAGGGATTCTTGCAGAATCCAGCAGGGATTCTTGCAGAATCCAGCAGGGATTCTTGCAGAATCCAGCAGGGATTCTTGCAGAATCCAGCAGGGATTCTTGCAGAATCCAGCAGGGATTCTTGCAGAATCCAGCAGGGATTCTTGCAGAATCCAGCAGGGATTCTTGCAGAATCCAGCAGGGATTCTTGCAGAATCCAGCAGGGATTCTTGCAGAATCCAGCAGGGATTCTTGCAGAATCCAGCAGGGATTCTTGCAGAATCCAGGAGGGATTCTTGCAAAATTCTATCGAGTTTTTTGCGGAATCCTATCGGATGATTTTTGTGCAGAGTCAAAACTAGAAATCCTTTATAAGAGAGATTCGCGGAAGCTGACATTTCTGTCAAAGTGTGAGCCAATCGAGCAGCGAGAGCTGTCAAAGTGTGAGCCAAACGAACATGCGTTATGTTTGTTTTGAACTTTTCTTGAGGAGTAATGTAATTCGCTTGAAATTATTTCGGTAAAAGTAATTTTGCATGAAGCAAAAATATGAAATGTTTTACTTTTTTGAATTTTTGTCAATGCGATTTTTAGTTTTTGATATTTTCAGCTGTTTATTAGTTTTGATATGTAGCCCAAAGATCTATAACAAAACAAAATACACTTTATAGCAATGAGGAAGTCATGTCCGTGTTACAGTATTATTTTCGACGCCGAGCAAAATCAGCACTGCTGGTCTGTTGCCAAATCATTCCATTTTACTTCCGCTTATCTCTCTATAAAGGATCACTACACTGTAAGACCAAAGTACTCTTTAAAGGGTAAAAAAGTACCCTCTTTGAGAGAAACTAGTTTAACTCATAAAAAGAGTAAAGGGCCTTTACTCTTTAAAGAGTAAACGGCTTGTACGTCAAATCAACGAGTGAATTTTACCCATTATCCATAAAATAGTTTTTGAGAAACAGAGTAAAATTTACTCTTTTTTCAAATATTAAATTATAATAATTTTAATGTTTATTTTCGTAGATATAAAATCATCAACTTCAAGACTCGTAAATACAAGAAAGATTTATTTAATAAAAGATTTGCAATAACAATTCTGATCCTATTTTCTTGTCAATCCATTCGTCAACACGCTAATGGGGCTGGTGCTCCTGGTAGTTTTATGCAGCGGGACATGTAACGGGATGTATTGGGCAGCAGTCGTTCTATAAAATATGTTATTTGTTTAGATAGATGACGCGAAAAGAAAAGAACCTACCTAGTAACCTACCTTCGACGTATCCGCATTTTTAAATGCTTATTCCTGTTATAATATTAACTAACAAAAGAACAACAAACGCTGTTCCGTGAATCTAATTTGCAACATTGCAAGATTTTTTTCACCCATTAAAGGGTAAATAGACGGAATATATAAATGGGCATAAAATACCCTTTATTTGAAAAAAATAAAGTACCCTTTATTTGACGTTTCCATGTATCAGAAAATAATGGGTATTTTTCCCACATTAAAGAGTAATGCCGAGTTTACAGTGTAGTCAAAACTGCCCTCGGCAATGAAATTTTACTTTTTCGACTTCTTGGCTGTCCGACTTTTATGCAATGCCTGTTGTTACCGTGGCAATCTTCCATCTGTGATCCCCTCGTTTCTTATTGACAAGCAGTCGAACGAAAGTCCATCAAAACAATCATTCCGCATTCATTCGATTTCTTTCCTCCAAAATAATTTAAAACGGGTTTTGTCATCAATTCCACCGCAATTTATCGTTCCTAATGAAGAAAACTGTTCGTTAATAAGTGTACTTTGCTGCCAACCACCAGCCATGATCCTGTCGCACTTTATCGAAAAGCTAAAGGTAAGCGCCCGGATTTTCGCTTCAACAGCCTGTTGATTGCTGTTGATTGTTGATTTTGTTTTTTCCGCTCTCAGGTGGGGAAGAAGTTCGTTCTGCTGGATTTGATTGTCCACCCGGACTGCCAGCGCCCTTGGGACACAGTCGGATCAGAAAACAAATTCATCCCGGTGGAAGTGTGGAAACTGATTTACCAGAAGCTGTCCAGCATCTGCCGGAAGCAGTTTGCGGAGAGGGCGAAATCGGAGGATACCAAATGCGAACTGGACAAGGAGTACGAGTGCCGGCTGGACGGCAAACCGAACTACCTGTTGAGGTACGAGTTCCGGGATGAGAATGCTCGGTCGCATCTGAACGTGGTGTTCAACGATGACGAGCAAAAGTTGCACCGGGAGTGTCTGGTGGTTCAGATTTCGGACCAAACGAAGGCTCTGTACGACGAGCTGCAGGACAAGAGGAAAATCGTGGAAAGGCTACAGAAAGAGAATAAGAAACTGAAGGAGATGCCATCGCAAAGTCAGCAGAGTCAGGAGTATACTCCGGTTCCGATAAAGAAGTCCAGTTCTTCGTCCAGCACTTCGGTAGAATATGTTCCAACGGCAATCAATGGCAAATCGCCGGCGTATTCGTCCAGTTATAAGGCCCGCAAGATTGAAGAGACTGCCAAGCTGGAACCGGACCCCTACACACCTACTTCCAGCCAGGATTCTAATCCGGAAAAGCCCGCTTACGTTCCCACAAGCCTTTACACTCCGATCAGAACAGGGGCGACCTTAAAATCTTCAGACCCTAGTTCCGTTGAAGGTACGACTGTCGGGAAAAGGCGTCGACGCGAGAAGGACATGATGCTGTTCGGAACAGACGACGAAGAGGACGATGTTCAATCGCCACGCAAAATCGTCAAAGAGGAACCGGCACTGAATCGCAGCGATGAGGATATGTTCAGTCCAGATCACTCGCCCAAAGTTCGCGATATGATGCGGAGTAGCACCGAAGAGCTCGCTGGAGGTGATTGCAAGCGTACGCAATTGCCACGAAAAACCAAAGTCGGAGTCAGTTACAGTGGGCTGATGAGCCCTGATGAAAAAACTACTTCCCCTGCGGCAGTCCAAACGGTGACCAAACGTCGTCGCAAAGACGAAGAGTACACTCCCTCGAGCAGCGCCGTCAAAGGAACGGTTGATGGGTGGTTGTCTAGTCGTAAGAAGGACGAAAGCTCCCAGCCCTCTAAGGATAAGGAGGGCGATAAGCGTCGAGCGGCGAAGAAGCCCAAGGATGAAACGCCATCCATTGCACCGATTCGTGTCGATCATGATAAGCTAAAGGAAGAAGGGGAAGTCTTGCGCAAAAAGATTGCTGATTTTGATCAGCTCGATAAGATACTTCCCGAGGATAAGACTTTGCTGAATATTCCTGTTTGGTGAGTAGGTACTTTCAATTGCAATCATAATTGAATTCATCTTCAGAGTCCAGGGTAATGTCATGCAATTCTCTCTGCTGATAAGTTTGAAGATTTTTCTTATATCTGGCCCGTTGACCGTTCTGCCGACTTGGAACTCGAATATACTAAGGCTTATTATTTTAAACTTTTTATATGATTTCATGTTAATATTTCAGCTTTACTTTTTTTATTTGAAACTAGTGGTCCCGGCAAACTTCGTCTTGCCATCAAGTAGGCTGTTTCGAAACGTCATGTAATCCCCCATACAAAATGACACCTGAGTCTTCTCTCGTTTTCCCGATTATCCGGAGATTTTCCCAAACTTTTTGTTGCACGAACACTTCGCTTTCCTTGTCGAGTGCAACAATGAAAAACTTACATCAATCTGTTGATCCGTTCCCAAGTTTATTTCGTGACATACAAACATCACTCCATTTTTATTTATATAGATAGATTAAGATATTCGTTAGAACTGTTCTACAATCTACTCACACGTGAGTCTAGTTTGCGAACATGCGGAATTTTCGCAGTATACTGGGCATTAAGCCTTACAAAGAGTTCCGATAGAATCTTAGACAAGATTTTTACGGAATATTTAGACAACACTTTGATGGAAGCTTTAGCATGATTCCACAGAATTCTACGCTAAGGTTACAGGGTGACCACCGAACCGGGAAAAACGGGAAAAGCGGGAAAAAGACGGGAATTTGAATCCATCGGGAAAATGACGGGAAAAACCGGGAATTTGAGATGGTCACCGGGAAAATTATTTTGAAAGAACATCTTCAAGCTATAAATCATCAAACAATAAGTTGTAGAAAGTTGATATGGTTGATCATATTGCCATTAAGCATCATCTTGGACAAATAACTTTTAAATTTTCTTGTTGAAACAGTCTAGTTTGCTACACTCAAGTTAATTGGTAATGTTTGGAATATTTATTTTTATCTCTTTTTTTTTTGTTGGGATTTGAACCACTGCGACCATTAATTGATCTATTGTGGTATACTTCTGTTTACTATCGCAACGTGCTCAGTACGGAGAGTTACCATTCAGGATAACTGCCGTTATCTGATGATGCGAGTTATCCCAATCCGGAATGACCTTTAAAATAAATTTTACTACTAGATTAGGGTTCTGTAACCAAATTTCAGAAGGATTTAGAATGCCCTTGTTGAAATATTTTTTCCTACTTGCAAATAATGCTGGACAGTCACAAAGCAGATGTTGAGAGGTCTCTTTTGATGATGATGATGATATAGGCTGCCATCTATTGTAGCAAGGTATCCGCCGGTAGCAATGGCCTATTCTAACCAAAACAATTTGTTCAAGATTGTATGACTATTCGTATTCAATCATACTCCTGTCTGAAGGGCCAAAAACGAATGGCGGACCCGTAAAGCAGAGACACTTACGCGAAACCCGCAAGGAAAAAGAATCTCCTTCCAAAAGTAAGTTCACACGAACAGTCGTACAATCAAGCCATTGCTTGTCAGAAAGACCCAATAGATGGGAAGAAGAGCCCGCCCTTTTTCCACGAAATGTTAGCGATATGAAGTTGACAGTTTCACTCTTCCTATCCATCTCGCTTCAATCGGGTGCCCTGATGGTCCCACCCAACCCAAAATGCATATAACATTGGAAATATAATCAAATAACACAAGTCATCATGGAAAGATCTCACCGGTTTTTTTTTTATCGTTGTTGTATTTTGAAGCTGGTCGTCGCAACGATGTCGTCGAACTATTTCACCGTTAGCTATAAAGTATCATTTATTCGAAACTGTTCAAAAAACGAGAAAAAAAACAAACTTCACTCCTCCGATAAAGCGATACGAAAATCAAATCCACTTGTTGGGCTTCTCAAACTGCACTGCTCGAAAACCGAAAAAAAAAAACTTCCATTCCGACGAACCGAAAGCCAAAAAAAAAAAAACACTTCTGCTATGCGAAAACTGTACCCGCTTGCTGGGCTTCTCCAAATGAAGATCAAACGGTAGAGTTGCCAAAATCGAACGGGCACCGTATTAAATTTGCAACACTCCAATTGAACACCACTGTACATGCCCAGTTTTCTAATCGTACCGTCATCTTGCTCATACCCGCTTCTCTTTCCCGTTTCCGAAAGATCACTTTAATCAGTTGGTGTGGGTAAGACTCGCAAACGAAAATTCTCCACACGTTCACCTCTCTCACCACACCCACATCCACCCGTCCTACCTTTCACTACCCACTACTACTGAGACCGCGTTCATTCATACACTAATCGCTTCCCCCGCGCATGCTGCCGCCAAACATTTTTTTTCACAGCAATTCCACTTTTTTTAAATTCTAAATTATTAACTTTTAATCCATTTTCCAACTCAAATTTAACTTGCACTCGCGACTTTGCTCTTTTCTACGTTCGGATATGTATTTTTCGTCGATTTTACTTTGATATTTCCACATTTTTTTCACTATTTGAGTACCACGTTAAAAATGCACAACTTTCCCTCAGCCAGTGCTGATGTTGAGAGGTCTCCTTTTTCACACCAACAAACCGACAGACATCAATTTGACTTCGACTTATCTTTTCAAATGATATCTTGGCCGGACAGTGTCCCGTAAGCAGCCCAATAAATATTCTTAGTGATTTTTTATTTAAATTCAAGAATTTTTTTCCGTTATTTGTTTGTTTGGAGTTATGAAGAGTTTGGATTGCCTTACATTTTTTATAGCTTTCCAATTAAACTGAATCATATTGTCCTTCCATTGTTTTAATTCCAATTGTGTTACACATTTAGATATTCCACAGAAAGGTTCTGGTCCTACATACTGAGAACTTGCGCCTTGTCTGGCAGTAATCGGCTTTCTCGTTTCCTTCAATCCCACAATGGCCTGGCAACCCAGTACAGATGGACCTGGTTTTTCATAGCCAATTGCTTAAGAATTGTTATACATTCCCCAAACCAATTTTGATTGGCATGTGAACATTTTAATGCATTCAGAGCCGCCTGACTATCTGAAAATAGCAAATCCTTGCATGTCTGTAGTTTCTTTTCAAACATATATATGCCACATTCTAAGATGCGTATACTTCTGCAAAGAAGACGGTTGTCCATCTTCCCATAGGTATTGAAACATGAATCCCCGGGCCTATATACCAGCTCCGGCGCTATCATTCATTTTGGAACCATCTGTGTAAAAAATAATCGATCCTGGTGAAATAATAGGCCCTCCTGATTCCCATATTTGGCGATTCGTATTAATCATTCATATGGTTTATCTAGGTTCAGGATTTTTTCCATCCAGTCTTCGATCATCTGTACTGTTTTATCAATACGAAAATCTTTCAGTATACTAAGATGCCCAGAAAGATTGCCTTCTAGAAAAATGGTAGTTCTTCGCAGCCTTAGCGCACTCCCTTTCAGCTTCCCATTTGCACGTATTGATGTAATGGAAAGCTTATAAAGAACTGCCTCTAAGGCTTTTGATGGTGTACTGTGCATTGCTCCTGTTATAGCCATACAGACCAAACGTTGAAATTTCGCTAACTTTTGTTGGGATGTAATTTGATTTGTTTTAGGCCACCAAACAAATGAGGCATAAACAATTCTGGGTCTTACAATAACCGTGTAAATCCAATGAATCATTTTAGGTTTGAGTCCCCATTTTTTACCAAATGTTTTCTTACTCACCCAGAGAGCATTCGTGGCTTTACTTATGACCTGCTCTAAGTGTAAGCTCCAGTTTAGTTTATCATCTAGAATGACCCCTAGATACTTTACACTGGATGAATATTGTAAAATTGATCCATTAATTATCAAGCTTTTGAGTGTAATTTTCCTTTTACGAGTAAATGGAACTAAAACTGTTTTTGATGGGTTTATATTTAGCCCTTCGTTTTGGCACCACTCAATAGTGCAGTTTAGTGCAGATTGCATTCTATCTGTGATGATATTATCAAACTTTCCACGTACTATTATGGCTATATCATCAGCAAATCCTATAACTTCGAAGCCTCTTTCTACTAGTTTATTGAGAATGTCATCAACAACAAGGGACCATAATAAAGGCGACAATACACCTCCTTGAGGACAACCCTTAGTAGTCCTTATCGTTATCGATGATTCCCCCAATTCGGAAGACACTTCTCTACTTTTCAGCATTTTCATTATCCAAACTCTAACGCTGGGGTCAAAGTTTCTTTTATCCATTGATTTTTTTATCTCTTACTATCAGGGCTTATTTTTTTTCTTTATCTTATTTGGCTCAAAGTTTTGAATCAGATATTAAAACTTCTTGCATAAAGTAACATATTGGATTCATTATTTTCTTTAGTTACTTTAGTTTAGTGTGGCTTTGTTTCCACGATATTTTCACTACTTTTCTACGTTTGCACAAAACCGATGCTCTTTTCCGAATGTAAATGAAAACAAGATGGCAGATGGTAAAACAAAATACTGAGAATCTCGGTAAACTTAGATGGAAATCGATATATCAGCATTCGAGCCAACTGAGTTCGGTGAAAACGTTGTTAACGTTGGTGTTCGGCTTACAATATTGCCGAATACGGGTAAAATGTAGAATTGACCGAGATTTCAGTTTCAGGAGCTGCCGAATCTCGGTTAAAATTATTTTTTAGCTGGGTTTTCAGCAAAATGGGCAGAAGCCGAGTTGACTCAGCACAGAGGCGTCGCGTGGCCTAATTATCAACCTGTGCACTTCTAAATTAGTGTCACTATATATTTGCCATTATTATTCAATTTTTTTTTTAAATTTATGAAAATGTGTAACCAGTGGTTACAAACCTTCTTGTTCAAATATAATTTTCTTCTAGTCTTTCAGTTGATTCAAAACATTTAAGTTTTCAGATGCTTATTGGGTTGTTTAGTTTGATTTATCAATTCAACCAACAGTTTTTCAATTTTCAGGATTTGTCATCATTATGGGCAAATTATAAATTTGAATATGAAAATAGTTCTAATTATGCGGGTCAGCATTGAATTTTAATTAATATTATAATGCAAGGCTGTGATCATAGCCCACATACCGTAACATAGGGCCAATAGAAAAATGTTTATTAAATATCAGTACTTTTTTCATTTTAAGTGCATTAAAAAAATCAAATTGTGTTAACTGCCCATACTCGCATAACAGTCCCATATTTTATAAGATTTCCTATATAAATGAGACTATTATGCGAGTATGAACTATCTAGAAAAATACTATCATTTGTTGAGATTTTATTATTTGTTCTCATGTTACCGTGGTGCATCAATACCCGGACGCTTAAGTCGACACAAATG
>NW_018735978.1:0-34076 GCF_002204515.2 Aedes aegypti
CAAATGGTGATGAACTAGCCGTATGCGCTAAAAATCACCCTAATAAAGAACAAAAAAAAAAACTTTTGAGTGCATAGCTAAATACGTCATTCTGTTACCCAAATAAATGTACATGAATATTCGTGAGCCCCAAAAATCATGGGCCCAGGAAGACCAATGTTTACTTGTTGATTTTTGTCTGCTGTTTGAGATGATTGTTTCTAGTGGTCCTATACAGTGAAGATTCGCTCGTTGGGGGTCCGCTACATGGAATGACTCGATGGTTGGATGTTCGCTGGTTGGAAAATATTCCAACTAAAAAGCTCTCAAATGTCAACAGAAAATGTCAAACTGACTTTGACAGAACAAATGCGTATGTATATGTGCGTTTCGTGACGATTTTCTCTCCAGATGCGTTAGTGTGGAGCATTTTCACCAGCTGTCAGTTGTTCCAACTAACAGATCAGATTCGCTAGATGGAAGGCAGTCGTGTTCCAACCAGTGAATCCCCGCTGTATAGAGAGATACGCGGAAGTAAAATTGAAATATTTGGCAACAGACCAGCAGTGCTGATTTTGCTCGGCGTCGAGAACAATATTGTAACACGGACATGACTTTGAGCTACACACTCAAACTAATAAACAGCCCAAAAAATCAACAACTAAAAATCGCATTGAAAAAAATTAAAAAAAGAAAAATATTTCATTTATTTTGCTTCTTGCAAAATTACTTTTACCGAAATAATTTCAAGTGGATAACATTACTCCTCAAGAAAAGTTCAAAACAAACATAACGCATGTTCGCTTGGCTCACACTTTGACAGCTCTCGCTGCTCGATTGGCTTACACTTTGACAGAAATGTCAGCTTCCGCGAATCTCTCTTATAAAGGATTTCTAATTGTTACAACAATCGAAACGATCGAGAACTTCTTTAGGAATTTATTGGCAAAATTCTCTGAAAGTACCACGAGAAGAGGTAGGTTCAAGAAAACAATAAAACCAATAGAGTTACATAAGTGGTGTAAGAAATTAACACTTCATCTGTAAGAAATCTATCTGGGATCTACATGTAAATATTAAGAATACCTATTTAAGGATTACCCACAGGGCTGTTGTTCAAATAGCTTGAGGAAAATCTGCAGGAATTAGTTCATCTTTTTATCCATATTAATTTTTAAATTTTAGATTTTATTTTTCAAAAATGTTAACCTAAAAGTCACCAAATTTAACTGTTGCATATGTTTAGGACTCCGATGTGTTTGTGTGAAGAGAAAATTTATAATTGAGGAACTTTAAAAAATATAATTGAGGAACTTTAAAAAAAATAAATTATAATATACACATTTACTTCCCGAAATTCTCCAAAATTAGATAGGGTCAGTGTTCCCTTTGTGGACAGTCCCCTATAGTCGCACTAGTGGCTTTTTACGGCCGTTTTTCTATAAATCTTTTCAACATATTTTTTGACATGAAGGTCAGGAGCTATTCATCTAAGTACCATTGATACACAGCTTGATCTTGTTCGAAAAATTATCGAAATAATTAGTTTTGCTTAAAATTTGCGCCTATAGTAAACCTATTGTTCCTATAGTAGCACTACTGAGAGAAACTATTTTTTATTATACGAGATAATTAATGAATTAAGAACTTTTTTTTACATCAAACGAAAGCTTTTGATCCATACTTCAAAGGAAAAATATGATAGCTTTGTAAAAATCTCGATTACTTTTTCAAATCGACGTAAGTAACTTCCATTTGGTTTTAAGAAAATTAATTCAGAAGAATCTCAACTTGTATTCTAAAACTGTTTTAAAATGAATCACCTTTTTAACATTTTTTCGACGTGTACATTGTTTAAATTTTGCATACAATAAGCTCGCGTTCAAAAACTATGGAACGCGTTATTATTTCACACAAGAATTGACAAGAATATGACAAAATGATAAGCCATTTTATTCAGTTACTTGCGACGTTTTTCTACCAGTGTAAAATCGACTCAAGTAGAGGTTTGTTTTGATTCGTGGTTAAGTCACTTTGTCTCTCCATACATCGGGGCGACGAAAGTAGTGGTTAGGTTGCGTAAGTTGAAAATCTTACTTTCGTCGTTTTGTAAATCCTAAAGTTAAACGTTCTAAAAGTGAAAAATGGAGTTGAAACGTGTAGAATTTCGTCTGCGAAACACGTAGGATCTATAAGGTAAGTTTGTATACTTTTTTGACTTGAGTCTATATGAATAAGTTTTCGAGAAATATGGTTTTGATTAGTATTTGCCAACGCTGCGTGATGCTAGTGCTACTATAGGAACAGAAATTAGAAATAGTGTTACTATAGGCACATGTATTCTCATAAGATAATTAATACAAACATATGAGTTTTCGTAGTTTTCATATGTTTCCACAAAAACAAGAATAAAAGCTTTTCAGATGATGTAAAGAATAATGACGCTAGTATTATTTTTCGATTTTATACGAATATTTGTTCTTAGCTATGCGGCTATTGGTACATCGACCCTCATCTGGTTTTGAAAATATTACAGTGTTCCTTGAAGGACCGCCATTTTTCATATAAAATTTCTTTGGCCGCCATTTTGTTTTTCAGTGTATTTATTTAAAAAAAAATGGCTATAAAATGTTAGATAAAAAGGAGTTTCTCTGAAAAAATCATACAAATAGGTTGAGCTTTCCCAAGATATTTTCAAATTTACAATATGATGTTTTTCAAAATCCTCCTACGGCCAGAGAGGTAATCAAAACATAAATACTAATATTTCAAAAATGGCTGCACCAAATCGCTTTCACATTTTCATAACAGACTCTCATCAAAGTATTGTTACGAAAATTGATTAATCGAACACGGACAACGAATCTGTAAACTAAGATATCAAAGTGGCTACGCGTCGGTTTCCCAGGAATTTCGGAATATCTCCGAATACAGACGACCAAATGATTAAAATCGTGATTCTAAAAGTAATTGTAAAAAAAATATCGCGATGTGAAAAATTTATTTGTGCATTTTTTGGCATTTTTGTGCTGCTAGTAGGGGAACTAAGAAGAATAACTAAATTTTGGCTGATGGAATAACAGGAAAATTTATAATTTAGATGTTCGTATAACTCTAAAAAATACACCGACACGTTTAAAGCTTCCAGTGGGCGATTTGCCCTTTGAAGGAAGCACCACCACTAGACAACAAACTAGCAAGCAACGCCCCAGTGGCACAGTCGAAATACTTTCCTGACGAAAAAGTTTTCCGGAGCGGGAATCGAACCCACACTCCTTGACACGATGCGGTTAAATGTTCGGTAACACTAACCGCACGGCCACGAAGCCCACGAACTCTGATTTATTTAGGGTCGGCGTTCCCTCAGTGGACAGTCCCCTATAGTCGCACTAGTGGCTTTTTACGGCCGTTTTGCTATAAATCTTTTCAAAATATTTTTTGACATGAAGGTCAGGAGCTATTTATCTAAGTACCATTGATACACAGCTTGATTTTGTTCAAAAAATCATTGAAATAATTAGTTTTTGCTTAAAATTTGAGCTCCCTTGCGCCTATAGTAAACCTATTGTTCCTATAGTAGCACTACTGAGAGAAACTATTTTTTATTATACGAAATAATTGATGAATTAAAAACTTTTTTTTACATCAAACGAAAGCTTTTGATCCACATTTTGTAGGATAAATATAAAAGTTTTGTAAAAATACGGTTTTGATTAGTATTATGCCAACGCCGTGCTACTATAGGAACAGAAATTAGAAATAGTGCTACTATAGGCACATGTAATCCTATAGTGGCACAAGCGATAATAAATACAAACATATGAGTTTTCTCAGGTTTCATATTTTTCCACAAAATCAAGATAAAAAGCTTTCAGATGATGTAAAAATAATAACGCTAGCGTTATTTTTCGATTTTATACGAATATTTGTTCTTAGCTATGCGGCTATTTCGAATGTACCCTATTCGCAACTCGCGAATTCTTGTCACTATTCTCAGTAATTTAAACTATTTTTCCAAACAAAACTATTGCGAATAACATCAACTTTAACTTCTATACAGGAGGTGGTGTATCAGCCTCGATGGACATATAACATGGATACAAGTTCTATTTTTTACTCAAAATTTTAATGACCTTAATCAGACAATCATCTTTATTTAGCGACCCCCAAATTCAGCACCGGGCTTTGAAAACCCTAGCTACGCCATTGTGCATCACCAAGTGTCGCGGATTGTAGATTGTAATCGAAAATAATGGAATATGTACTTGAAGTATCTTAAAATACCTACAGCGTAGGGAACAGAAATTATTATTTTTAAGCTCATAATTTGGTTCAGAATCTTCCCATGGCACTGTTAGGAGACCTAACATGATTCTGTTCAGAATCTTCCAATAATTTGCAATGGTCCTGTTCCTTTAAGCACAGACAAACAGACGTCACACTCTCATCATTGTCCATCGACCATCTTTTTAACGGTCGATTCAAAAATATTGTAGGTGGCCAATCCGTCACCTGCAGCGCTCGCGTCGTTTTTGTTCTTGTTTGACGTTCACACACTACCGCCATCTGTTGGCCAGTTTGCCAAACAAACCGATTTTAGCATTGGGCGTATATGCCCTCGTGACTATGATTTTGATCGAAATTTGTTCTAAGTTTTACGTCTGTTTGTCTGTGCTTTAAGTATGTTCAGATTTTGCCCAGAATAAAATCTGAATTCTGAGGATTTTGTTAAGCAAACTAACTTACCCTATATCCGGTGAGTCAGAATCCTTCTAGATTTACAATCTATTTGGTATTATCTTCAGTTTAGAATATTATGAGGATTCATCTCGAAATGCTATACATGTTTGCTTCAATATTTCTGAAATTTGTTAGAAAAACTTAACATTTTGACTGGAACTGCATATAATTCTTATTTTTACTTATTTTGTTATTTTATATCTCTTCTATATTAAAAACTTCTTCACAACAGGTTGTGGAAATCGCACTAAAATATGTTGAGTTTTGAGCAAAAGTGCAAAATAGTCATTAGAGTGATAGATGGTGCTCGGGCGGCGAAAGACGTGCGCGGAAGCGGTTCCTGTTTTAAATGCAATGTTCTCGATAATATGGAAGAAATTTCTCAAAAAAAAAAAAGTAGCGGATAGTGCGTGTCAGTGGATATAGGAATGAATTTTCATGGTGTATAGTGAAAAATTGTGAAATTATGGTATTTTCGAGATGTTTTGATCGATTATGTAATGGCTTGGCCGATGTGAAGTGAAAAAAAACCTGGCGTAGTCATTGTATTGGTGTTGTCGTGTGGGTGGAGTGAAGTGAGGGGGTTTTTCATCTGAAGCTTGAATGACGTTGTTTTAATGGGGTTCAATGGTGTTGAATGAATTGTTGTCAGTTGGCATGTAAAGCATTTTATAAATATTTCCTAATAAAGTTGTTCAATTCAAGAATTTATATAAAATCATGTGGTTGAAGTGCGCATAGAATTTACTGGAAGCCATGGGTACCTCAGATCAGTAAGCGTGTGTGCGTGAAACTTAGCGCATCGAGCAGTATGTTGTCATGACAACGACGAAATGTGGTGTTAGAAGTGGAACAACCTAAAGCTGTAGGCCGACGACATAGTATCGCGGCGCGTCAAGTATTTATATGGCGCTTGAGAAATCTCAATCTTATTAAATTTTGCGTGAAGTAAACACAATCATTGATGAAATGTTTCGCGAGTGCAGTATAGCATATAGTGTAAATAGGAAACCATAAGAAAAATCAAACCATCATTGGTCATCGGAGAGTTCATCCAGTTCATTAAGTGCTACAAATCTGCATGGGGTTCCAACAAACTTGGTGAGATTGTTCTAATTTATAATGTATTTATTTATCTTTTTATATCATATGTAACTGGGTTGGGAGGGACCACCAGGGCACCCGAATGAAGCGATTTGGACAGGGAGCTTGGGACTGCCTCCTCCCTGTTGTTAACATTTCGTGGATTGAGGGCGGGCTCTTCGACCCCATCTAATGGGAGTATTCTGTCAATCGAGGGCTTGATTGTGCAATTGTTCGTGAAAACTTTCTTCTGGAAGGAGATTCTTTTCCCCTGCCGTGGGTTTCGTGCAAGTGTCTCTGCTTGCGGGTCCGCACATCCGTTTTTGGCCCTTCATACAGGAGACTGACTGCCCACGACCAACAGCACAGTCTTGATCAAATCGCTTTTCAGATTATTCCAGTGCTATAGGCAGATGCCTTGCTACAATAGGGTGGGGCTTATTTCCAAAAATCTTCCGTAGTCAGGATTTACAACGTGGAAAATGATCATCGGTCCCAAAATAACATCCTGTGAAAAAATGAGATTTTTTGGTGAAGGTTTAGAGGTGGCGCAAAGGGCGTATGTGCAGTATTCCCATTTTAGTGAACTCTGAAAACTTTTGGTATGCTTTTTAGCTTGTTTTGGTGATTTTAGAACCCTTAAGGGCAAAAAATCACCTCAAAATTGCGATATCTCCACTCCTTTAGATGATATTTGACGAAATATGTTTTATACATGCGATTTTTGGCCCTTGAATAGGTTACAATGACTGATTACTATGAACCCGAATAAGCATATGAATAGTTGGGGAGGATTCCTATGCTAGTAGAATGGAACGAAGAACAAAGAAGAATGAGAGAAAGAACAAAGTACACAGAAGAATGTAAGATGGGGTGGGTTAAACAGGGGGGAGGGTGTAACTGATGATATTATATTAGAATCAACTACGGAGCCGTGAAAATATCTCGGTTGGATGTATGAGATGTGATTATATGCAAGTTTAATACTTATTTAGTATATTAGAATGTCCGTCTGATATAACTCCAGCATTTGTTTTTATAATCTGAAAGAAATTACAGAGGGGTCCCAAATCCATACAGGCTCAAAATCCGTACACTTCATACAAATAGAAGGAGTTTTATATGAAGTGGAAGGGTTTAGATTCATTTCTTAGGTGTTCATATTTTGATCCCACACGATATATATATATATATATATATATATATATATATATATATATATATATATATATATATATATATATATATATATATATATATATATATATATATATATATATATATATATATATATATATATATATATCCTTATTAGGTAAATCCAAAAACGATTTTTGATTTCTAGCAATTACACTTCTTGTTAGAATTTCCACAGGAATTTCTGGATTATGATGCCATTTCAGCAATTAATTGCGTTTGGGCCTCCAATACTTCACTTTCGCCACAACACCTTCAACATAACTTTGGACAAACGAAAATGCAGATGAAGTTCAATACATCGTTCTACATCTGTATTTGAAATCGAACAGCAGAAGGAAAAAAAATCAGTAGTCAAAATTCAAATTAGTGTACGAGCTCCTATAGGATGCAAGAGATAAAGCACTTCAGGTTGAAAAACCTCTCAAATAAAACCAAAATTAAGTGTTCACAGTTCTGAAACATATTTTTAGGACAGAGCTACATGAGCGATGTTTCACAGGATGTCTTATGTATACATAAATAATTTATATTATTAATATATATTGAATATATATATTATATTTATATTAATAATATATATTAATATATATTTAATATGAAATTTATTAGATACTGCGTGAGGGTGAGGCTGAATTTACAGGATGTAAATTTTGCAACGGTCCCTTTCGATAAATTGCTATCATCATCCAGAAAAAAAAAACAACCAAACGATTAATTGAACTAAAACCAGTAAAGTGGCGTGCATTTATCTATATCTACCAGGAGAATAATGATGAAACTTCGCAATGGAATTAAGAACATTTTAGTCGCTACTGCAATTTTCCATAAAGAGTAATCTAAAATCGTATGCATGGGTCGAAACCCGAGATGGTTAAAAAATTGGTGGCTCTTCCCCTACTTGAAGAAAAATTGCTCGAAATATTTCTGAAGTAGGTAACATTGAATAGAAGTCAAGGGGTCGGACCTGGTGTAGTGGATTGAACAATACACCTCTCACGCTGAGGATCTGGGATCGAATCCCATCCCCGAGATAGTCACTAAAAATTTCAGTGGGGAAGTAAACCCATTGGTCCTGAGATGAAATTAGCCCAGAGCTAAAAATCTTGTCAATAAAGATTGAAAAAAAATGAAGTCAATAAATATAATCATCGCTTTTTACTGGAACTTTTCTTCATTGCGTAAAATCGAGATTTTTCAAGATTCCTCAGTTACGCTCAAGACATCATTAGTTTTCACGCCTCCCACCTGTTTAACCACCCCACTTTACATTCTTCTCTGTGTTCTTTGTTTTTTCTCTCATTCTTCTTGCTCTTTGTTCCATTCTACTAGCATAGGATTTCTCTCCAGCTATTCATATGCTTATTCAGGTTCATAGTAATCAATCAGCGTAACCTATTCAAGGGGCCAAAAATCGCATGCATAAAACATATTTAGTCAAATATCATCTAAAGGAGTGGAGATATCGCAATTTTGAGGTGATTTTTGGCCCATAAGGGTCCTAAAATCGCCAAAACAAGCTAAAAAAGCATACCAAAAGTTTTCAGAGTTCACTAAAATGGGAAAACTGCACATACGCCCTTTGCGCCACCTCTAAACCTTCACAAAAATTCTCATTTTTTCACAGGATGTTATTTTGGGACGCGATGATCATTTCCACTTTGTAATCCTGACTACGGAAGATTTTTGGAAATAAGCCCCACCCTATTGCTACAATAGATGGTAGAACCAAATCATCATCATCATCAAAGTGCAAAATAGTCATTAGTCATAGAAACTAATACCCTAAAAATGTAATTTTTTGAAAAGACCACAAAAAATATATGTGCATTGCAAAAAAATATATGGTCATTCCCCTATCCTATCAATCTCAATGTTTATGTGGACTCTTTTGAAGCTTATGTTCAGAATAGGTAGTTTAATTAATGCGTAATTCGGGTCATTATTATGATGATAAAAATGTTAATAGAACAAAATCGTTTGATTTTGGCAATATGAAAAATCGGGTACTGTAGATTTGTAATATTCTTTCTACTCTTTGTATGCCGAGGTATCAAATGTCTGGGTCCTCATGTCAATCCCGTAAAAACTTTTATTTCATTTACCGTTTTGTTTTCATATTACGGACACTTAAAGCTTCAATGAACTACACCTAATCAAAAAACAAATGAATTGTTCTTTATGGAACCTCAGCGTAACATTTAAACTTTTAAATTTCAGTTAGTGGGAGAAGATTTGGATTCCACATCTTGAATTTACTTTAATAAGTGTAAATGTTCGGCCTCTTCATGATTTTTCATCCGAACACAATCACACTTTTGCGTCGTATTCCGGACAGCTTTTAAAAAAACTCAAATAAAATAGTCAAATCATTGTTTAAACTCACTAAGGGCCGATTTCTTCACCTTCGCTTAAGCCGTAAGCCACGTTTACCCATACGATTAAACCAGGTTTAAGGCCTAAGCGGTGGTGAAGAAACCGCTTATAAGGGCCGATTTCTTCACCTTCGCTTAAGTCGTAAACCACGTTTACCCATACCCGTGGTCACCAAAGTGCGGCCACGTTATGTCTGTATCTTTTAAATCTGATAAATTGCGCATATTTTTCTTCGGGAAGCTGTTCTACTCCCAAAGAGGATAGAAAGACGTCAAAACTAGTTGAGCATTGTAAATTTTAATGGATTGTTATAGAAAATGCTTATTAAGGTGATTATAGAACGAAGCCACACCTCAAATTTTCAAGATCACAAGACTTGAGAACCAAACAGCGCTGCGCGTTGAAAAATTATCCCCTTGGTCACCACCAGCAAACAAGTAATTTGATTGATTTTCAACGCGAACTGTTGTCAGATTATCCAGTCTTGTGCACTTGAAAATTCTAAGTTTGGCTTCGTTTTATAATCACCTTAATCATCTTTTTCAATTGGGAACTTTTTGAACGGCAAAGTTTGAAACATTTCGAGTGAAATCTTTCCCGGAATTTGAAGCTGTCCGGGATTCGAATCAAAAACGGTAGCTTGAATGCTTTTGATCGACATTGCAACGTTTCTGCCTTCATAGCTGAGATTTGTTTAGGATTTCGATTCTAAATCGTAATCACCATCTGTAATCACAAACTTGATGTCTGAGGTCAAAAAGCATTATAATGCACAAAGTCTTATAGGCTCACAATAATTTTGTCAAAAAATGATTGCCAACATTTTGCTGTGATGAATTCTGTAATTATAATGTCGCTACGCTATAGAGAGCGAGTAGCAAGTGTAATGCAATGATAGATTTTCATAAACATTGCTTCGATTTTGAGGAAAAAAACTGGTTTTGAAAATTTGTAAAACGATTATGGTTATTTTCCTCTTAAATGCTTCATACAAAAATATCTCAATTTCATAGTTACGATATTGACATGAGCTGAAGAGCCATGAATTCATTATGAATAAAAAATACTTCAGACAACATGGTCCAAAGTATGTCCCTTGACCCCCACACACGGTAGTCAGGCCCTGGTTCCATGACTTTGGAATACTAGATACTGAAAGCTTCGATTGCAAATCCCTGCTGGACTACATTTCGTTCTAAACCAGTAATGCACTCATCATTTCAAATGAAGTCACTGCGGTAACCAGTTTTTTCTTAGTTTTACGGGGAAGAACTTAATAAGTGCATCAACTTTCGGTTAACGACTGGAAAAGTGCCAACAGTCGTGTCATACATATTCATCAAACATTCATATTTCGACCGAATGCATCAACGGTTCACCGTCAGTCCACACTACGAAGTTCGAAATGTAAATTATCTAATAAAATCGAACTCAGTGACTCAAACGCATTTCATTCTACACAGAAGGTTCGCGTAAACATTCTGAATTCAGGTCCGATTTGAACGCATATTAAATTCGCCTTGTAACAGCTCTCACGCCCATACCTCTCTATCGTGGGTAATATTGGTTAACTTATCACAACCCTTTATCGAATAGAAAAGCAAAGAGAAGCTAAACGGTCTCGTGCGAAAGGTTAATGTGGGACACGATTAATGCTAGTCGTTCGACTTCCACGAGGGTAAAAGTCCTCATTGTCTCATAGTTAAAGGTTTGTCGCTAAACTGAGCTATTAGCACGCTTGAATGATCTCGGTCATGCATGCATGTCTCAATGATGATCATCATCCCACAATTAGTCTTAGTCACTCCAGCTCTCTATCACGCGATTACACTAAACACCCTAATCGATGGACCAGTGATTATCTCCGTCCAGCATCTTGCAATAGACTCATCAACTGTAATTAATTATCTTCTATCTACACTGAATTCACTTACCTCTGGACAACGGCGGTTCCCTTCTTCCACGCTGCCACGATCATCGCTTTGATGCAGACGTCTACCGGCGTGTAGTCTGCGACATTGTTCGGATCGCAGTACATGGTTCTGCAAAGACCGATACCGCTGCCCACCAGCAGCCCTACCGGTCCGTTAAAGTTGTCGATCCAACCGGGGATCGGATCACGCATGCTCGAGATGACGATCGACGGCCGGAAGAGGATCAACGGCAGCCTGTCCCGGTAGTCGTTGATGATATGCTCGGCCAAGGATTTGGTGAACACGTAAGTGTTCGGCAACATTCCCATGTACTTCGGGGCAAAGGTTTCCAGCGTTTGCGTGTCCATTTCTTCGGCCAGTTTGATGGTCTTCTCCCAATCCGCGTACGGAGGATAGATCTGCAGGTAGAGAAGCGTTGAGAAATTGCGCCAAAAATGCCATAAGTTCTCACCTTCTCCTCAATAATATATTTGTCCGGGTTGGAGTAGGTCGTCGAAACATGCATCATTACGCAAAGATTCTTCAGAGATTCCGCAAAACGAATCATCTCTCGGGTGCCGCGAGTGTTTAGAATCACGGCATCCTTCAGCGGGTCGTCAAATCGAACGTTAGCCGCCACGTGGAAGATCACCGAAACCTCACTCATCCGTTTTCTGTCCTCGTCTGACATTCCCAATTCCAGCTGCGACACATCGCCCTTGATCGGGATCATCTTGCTCAAGGCGTTGGGATCTTGTCTACGCAGCACCTCGAACAGCTAACAGATTGTAAGATTACAGTTCAGCTGAACTGAACGATCATTACCAACCGTCCCCGAACCTACCGGTAGTTCCTGAATCTCCCGAAGACGATCATTAGTGGTCTTGGATTTCTTCTCTCGCAACAGGATAAATATACGATTCAGTCCGCTACAGGACCGCAGCAACTTCTCGATCAACACCTTACCCATGAAACCCGTCCCGCCCGTTATGAAGATGTCCCTCCCGGCGTAGAACTCCTTGATCGACGGTTTGTTCGGATCGTAGTTTTCCTCACCGGAAGTAGCCCGGTAGGATGATTTGAAAACGCTTGCATGTTCTGGTTCAAATCTCTTAACTTCGTAATTAGTGAAACCTCAATGGAAATTGCTACCTACAATCACAACCTTTTCGCGACGAATGCCCACTGGATACTATCATTCAATCGGGACTGCGCGCTGCGGTTGATCGCGCGTAACGATCGAATATCGTTTTCTCTTTAAATCTAGGCAGTATGTACAGTATTGGACAATTCATTTGCAACTTTTTCGGTTTGGTGGTGGTCAACTTTGGAGGGATCCCTAGTTATTTCTGGATCGATTTACATGAAAATTTTACTGTTGTTCAGACACAACTTGATTTTCAATATCTAACAGAAGCATTAAAACGGTTTGACTAATTTGAATTTTTTGACAAATTTTAATGATTTTACGCAAAATTGTAGAATTGGACGAGAGAAACAAGTTTGATGAAGCCAGTTTTCAGGGCTCAGGGCAGTAATAATGGTAACCAGATTTGAGAAAATTGTGAGTAAATAGTGGCTCACTATAGTCAAAAAGTTACTAAAACGTTCTTGAAAGCCATACATAAATTAGTTTAATTTCAGCTCATTGACACTACGATGAAAGAAAAATCATCTGCAGATTGAAGTTCTGGTTGACTCCCGTTGAAAACTAGACTTGGAAACTTTTACTACATTTTACTTCCAAAATTTCAAGATAATGCCCAATTGGTAGCTTTTGAGATACTTACGTGTTTAATACAAGCTGCATAACAGCAACCATTGCTGTAAACATTTTTAGTTGAATCATTAATTGAATAACATTAATTTCCGCTTATAAAAAACTGTTATTCCACTTGAAGTTTGTGTTTTGAGTAAGAGCTGAATAAACCTTCAAAAAAACAAATCGTACAAAAGTTTCAGTGTCTAATGTGAATAACAGTATATGAGTATGCTTTTATTCAAGCAAAACATATTATGTCTTTCTTATGTTATTTTCAAATGTTTCAAACGTTTTTCAAATCAATTCTAAGATATGTAGGCGACTATACGATCAACGATGGGGGTAAAAGTTCAAATCACATTAGATTAAAAAGATCATAATTTTAATTTTCCAAATGTAGAGATCGTCATCTGCGACGTTATTGATATCGGAAAAAATACTAATTATAATATTTTTAATGATAATCGAAGTATAAATAATAATTTAACAATAATTATATGAAAGTGGTTACCCAACTAACAGTCCAGAGTTACAAATAAACATACATATTTAATTATTGTTGAATAATGGTGACAGCTGAAAAAAATGCCCTACAAAGAGCTGAGAAGATGCTATTTAGATCAAAATTCAAGTTAATGTTCAACATTTTTCATTGAAATGAATAATAGTAGAATCAACACTTATTAAACTTTTCTAAAGAATCTCTGTCGACTTGTCAAGATTGTTTTACTAATGAGTTGAACAAGTCATTTTTCCTTCTATTGAAGAGCCAATATTCCATCAAACAAATATATTTGTGTAAACAGATGAACAGAAGACGAACTAACGTTTTGGTTGCTTCGCACTTCAGCTGTTTCCATGCTTAACATGAACATAATTAAAAGCTGAATAGTTATTTTATGAAATCCTAATTCAACATAGAAATATGATCCGAGTAGTTAATCCAAAGAAGGCCAAAATAACGATAATAATAACATTGTTCAGCAATAAATAAGCCTTACAAAAGCGGTCACACCGTAGTCAAATTTTCAAAAAATGAACAAAATATCTAAAAATTGCGTTGTATTCCTACCGTATTATAATGTTCATCTTACTAATATTATCATTATTTATCTCTTTTTGAGTGGATTTTCGCCCTAGGTAAATTCGTCACTAATATATAAAAACATATTGGATACAATCACACATGATGCTTTCTCAATACAATTATTCAATTAGGTTTAGAAAATATTTTGAATCAGTCTTTTGATATAGCATTATTAAAAAAAAAAAACAAAAAGAGCACATTTAACATACAAATGATTGAAATATATTTTACATTTCTATAATGCTTAATAGATAGAAAAAATACGACAAATAATTGAAATATTATAAAAAATACAGTCATCTCTCCCTTACTCGATATTGGAAGGGACCATCGAGTTAGGGAGGTATCGAGTTACAGAACACAAAAGCAGTGCAACTGCGCTTCAAGGGACCATCGAGTTGGCCATGAAAACCAACTTTTACTATGGTTCTCTAACTCGATATCGAGATATGGAATATCGAGTAAGGGAGAGTTAACTGTAATACCTAATAAAAACATAATATATGAAATAAATGAATTTGAGTATAGTTAGATGAAGAATTAAATTAACGTTCTAAGAAGTTAATACTTATTATGAAATTCGAATAATCATTTCAGACTGTTTTTACTTTGTCAATGAACTTTATTTTTGACCAGCATTCACATACATTTTCTCACTGTGCGCTATAAATAGCCGATTGAATTCAGCTTGCAATTCAGTACTGCACAGCAGCAGATGTAATGCGTTTGTTCAGTTGTTGATCAGCATAGCACGTGTTGATTAGACATTGTTGAACAGAAGCTCAAGCATGATCAATATTCAGCTACAAGAGTTTTATATTGGGCACTGGAGGGCTGATATATGAATTCAAGGATGGCGCAGACGGCAAGTTATACCGCTGACGATGGGAAGGTCTCGAGTTTGAATCTGGTAATTTTTGAAAGTGGTTATTAATTCATGGTAAAAGCATACACTGCATTTGAAGTACAGTGCTAAGCGATTTTTGGTCATTTATTTGTTTTCAAATAATTTTGGGGCAGTTGAATAAAAGCTGAGATAAATGCTTATAAAGCGATTTTGAAGTTGTAGAATAAAGTCAATATACAACGGCACGCTTTATAACTTCTCTAAATTTGTGTGAACAACGCCTGAACAAAGGCTTCACCTGGAAATAATTAAAAAGTTGATCAACATGGTGCTGAATTAAACTTCATTTTATTTTATTTATTAGTTCAACATCTTTGGCGGAAGCCACACAGACTGCTTAAATATTCTTAATTCTATTTTTAAAAACTAATCTACTAATATTGAAGTCAAACAAATTGTAAACGCCGTTAAATAATCTACAAGATCTGTCCAATGGGTTATTATATCCATAAGCGGTTCGGTGTGCAGGAGTCCATAAGAAGTTAGTGTTGCGCAGTTGTCGGAGAGGGGCATGAATATTGATTTTCTGAAGCACACTGTTGCAATCAATATGATGATTTATCATGTCAAATATGAACAATCTCTGCAGCGAAGTAGGGCGTTTTGACAGCGTTTCCAGTCTGATAAGCGCACATCTATGTTCGTATGCTGGTAAGCTATCTGGATTGGTCCAAGGGAGCCGCCGTAAAGCAAATCGTACAAAACGTTTTTGGATGCGTTCAATACGCAATTCGTGGACAGCATGATGTGGAGCCCATATTTGAACTCCGTATTCGAGAACACTTCGAACTAGCGAGCAGTACAATGTCTTCAGAGCGTAAACGTCGTCAAAGTCTGAGGCATTGCGGCACATGAACCCGAGCATGGAACTTGCCTTAGAGATTGTTTTTGAGATGTGTTCAGTAAATCTCAATTTGCTGTCTAGAATGATTCCCAGATCCTTAATGGAGTAAACTCGTTCAAGCGGAGCATGATTCATTGTGTAATCAAATCTTATCGGTGACTGTCCACGAGTATAAGTGATTACCTTGCATTTGGAGGCATTCACCTGCATTCCGTTGATCTGACACTACGATAATAGCTTTTCGATGTCAGCTTGAAGAACACAACAATCTAGGGTTGATTTAACCACACGGTAAATTTTCAAGTCGTCAGCAAATAGCAGTAATAATGTTGTTTGTTATATTAGCGATGTTAAATCAACAGTCCTTATTAGTCTAAGTGAAACCTGAATAAACATCATTACGATATATTACTACAATCACTAAATGATAAGTAGCCTAAAAATTTCGCCAGATTCGCTTGAACAATGTGTGCGTAGCAGCTGCAAAGTAATATAATAAAGCAACTAATTCAGTATGTAGTTGTAATAAATTGCCTAATAAATGGTTATAAAATAGACAAATGTGTTCTTCTTCATGCTTACAAACTTTTTTTTTGCCATTTAGGTAAACACTTTCATGAATAACTCGATTATTTTTTTATCCACTCTAAATTACGTGTTACATGTTTTAGAATTAAGAAAAACGTTAATAAGACTTGTAAACTATGCATCAGGGTGGTTCCAAAATCGTTTTGCTCCACACCGATTATTCGATTCTAGATCTTTTTACATCTTCCCAAAATTTGAGCTCATAGGAATGAAAACTGAGGCTACACAAGCCTTTCAAATTTTGTATGGAAATAACTATGGGAATAGCAAACAATCCATTCAGTCGGTCATAGTGATTGTCTATGTGCTCTTGAGGGTTAGACCAATGCCGATATTGTTAGATACATTCTTCAGCTACAACTTTGCCGAAGGCCGTATTGAAATCGGACGTCTCAGTAATGAGTTACTAAGCATATATACTAAGCAGTATTGTTGGAGATGAGACGGAACCCATCACAGGGACCTAAGAAGAAGAAACAAATACCGGGTACCCTCGTTGATTTGGCCACATTTAATCTGAACACTTTTTATTTGTTTCCCGCTAATTTGCACATCGTTCAGATTAAAAATGGTTCAAACGTCATTTGGCTGATGGAACGGAGAAAAGTGAAATGGAACGCAAAACTGCCAAAGGGGTAACCAGAACCACGGTTCTAGAGTGACTAGATGTTCAAAATAAAAATGAACCACGATGGTTTGCTCGAGGTATCGTTTAAATCAGTGATTCCCAAAGTAGGCGAATTCGCCCCCTTAGGGGCGATTTTCGAGGCAAAGGGGGCGAAACATCCAGTAAAAGGGGCAACAAGTCTAGCATGGGAGAAATTGAAAATGACTCATAACGTTCGGAGGACACACAATTCAATAGAAGTTTATACTAATGCTTCTGAAGGACAATCAATTTCACTTTAAACTATTTATAATTTTACCTAAGATCGATTATACAGCTTATTATAGATTACACTTTATGATTGGCAAATGAAAATATTTGTGTTATGCATTCAGGTTTTGTTCATGTCATATGAGTTTAAGAATGGTCAGTAATTTAGGTTTTCTCAAGATCAGAATGATTTCCAGTTAGAGCACTGATAACACAGATAACACATTTTGGAAATACAAAAAATGCATTATAAAATTTTAAGAAATTGTTCAAAATACCCAATCTGTATAAAAAAAGTGAAAAAGTTTTGTATGTCACGAGTTAGCTTGAGAACGGGTCAATGGATCCTAAAACCTTTAAATTAACAAATCTCTGAGAATTTGGCTGACAAAAGCAGATTTCAACGATAAATTATAATTTTATTCTGTTGATAAGTGAGTTAAAAACCATATTTTGAAGTGTATATGTGTTCCAAAGCAAATATGTTTGATATTTTTAACACTTTTGTAGTGATATACGAGTAAACTTGATAATTTGATCGATTTTCGGTACGCTTTCTATATAATATTGATCAAATGTTTAGTACAGTATAGCGATTAATTCAAATATATGAACTTGTATATGAACCATACATCAGGGGGGCGATTCCAAAAAAATATTGGCCTCAAGGGGGCGAAAGTCGAAAAAGTTTGGGAAACACTGGTTTAAATTGACGGTTTAAAACATTTATAAGAGCCAATGTATAGCCTTATTGAGCTCAACTAGCGGTATTAGATCTTTTACGATATCCTAATACACGGAATAAAACCAATATTAAGAGCTTATGATTGAACAAACATCAACCAATAAGTTGCTTATAAACCAAAACCTTTTTTAATATTGAAGCCATTATGATGTCTGCAGACTCATAATAATCAATTAAAAATTACCTTACGATCGCGTGAAATTCTTGCCAATAAAAATTTACTGGTTGAATGACATAACATTTTTTGATTTACAGCAACGCGCCATAATTACGAACACCATAATTGGCTATCTAATATTTTACTCCATTCCATTTTCAGAATGATTTCATACTCATCTCAATCATAAATTGAAATTCCCTACGCATATTGTAATTATCCATCCGAAACGGCGACAATTAAAATGTATTGGGATGGTTTAAGGTGAAACTCCTTTGAATCCACTTATAACTGTATAAAAGTAGTGGTACACAAAAAATATTCTCCTATTTGTTGGTAATAGTGAAATTATAATTGATAAGACGTTGTTGCCAGTAATCGCTACTTCAATTTGAGTCTTTTCCCGTTCGACTAAATAAGATTGCTTTGATGTCGTACGTAACCATCAACGTATCTGACAACCCTGCAAGCGAGCAGCCGGCGTAAAATTAGAAAAATAAAAAAAGCGAAATACTGTGATCAAGTGATTGTTTTAGCACGGTTTGGTGAAATTTTAAGTTGTTTTCATCAGAAATCAACCAGTAGTTGTTCTTTAATTACCAAGTAGTGAAAGTAAACTGTGTTGAAGGTTCTACGTTTAGCGAAAGAGGTAAAATTCGGCGAAAAGTGTTCTTCGTTTGCAGGCGGATAAATGTAAACAATTGTAGCCAAAGTTAAACGTCCGTGATGAAAATTAGCACGGTTCAAGAAATTTCTACCAGCTACTAGTGTTAAAACTACGGAAATCGTAAGGTAATAGTGTTCTGATGGCTCGTTAGCAGGCATTGCATTCCATCTCATCATTTGATCATCTGAGAGAGATACGGATCGAATAACAAGATATCATCTTAGCGCTCTTTGATCGATCTTTCTTCAATATCTTTAGTTCATTTGATGCTAGATGAAATCATTGAATCTCAGCAGTCCATGCGCAAGTAATCATTATAAAAAAAAACTGTCGAACTCAGTGACAGTTTTGGATAGAAATTCAGAGTGCAACAATGAATACAGTGGGAGACTCTGAAATCCAAAACAATAAATTGAAGGGAAAATCCATAGAAGTAAGTGAATGCCTGTGTGTCATGGATGGTGTTAATTTTTTATTAAATTTTCTCTGATTTTGCTTGTAGATTTGCAAACTACCGAGAGATGCCATTGGTGCTTGGAGCCCTTCTAAATTTAATAAGTCGTAAATGTATCTATAAATAAATTTACGTAAATTTACGATTAATCGTTTACTCTCTTTAGGATTTTCTACAAACGATGTGTTAAACAAGAATCTTGGACGACAAAACTCAGTGCGTGAGACTAGATGGGCGTACGAAAAGATCTCTAAAACAAACTATATGTATAATGCCAATTATTTCACGAGAAATGTACATAAGATCTTGCAAATATAAAAGTTATCCTACGTAATAAACAAATAAATATATACACATTCAGTTGAACCACACACGATCTTTGTCAAAACATATATTAGCAAAATTTTTAATTCTCAAGGGTCCGCTCAATCCACTAGCAAAAGATCCCACCGTTAATTCAATAATCACACGAATTTTGTCATAGATGATGGGTCAGTTCTTGTTTCCACCAAATGCCTCATAAGAAATTTGCAAACGTATGCCTTAAATACGCTAGACGCCTTGCAAATATTCGCCAGCTATCTCATCAGAAATTCGTACACAAAGATCTCTCAAGAATCAGACAGAGGAAGGGTCTAAAAATCTTCCATGATCTACAATCACATTTTGAAGATTTTTTTAAATTTTGAGTTGGTCGCCGTGGATGTAATCTGTAATATGAACATAGAAAGCGGTCATGGGAGATATCTATCGATAAGAATATACAAAAGATACAGTCAGAAAACTTTAAACGATCTGTAACTTTCTCATTGAAGTTCATGATTCGAAATACGATACCATCAGGCGGCCGTGCGGTAAATTGTTTAGCAATCTCCACACCAAACTCTTGTCAACAACATCTTTTGAAACATCAGATCGAAAGATGGACTCACATCAAAGCGCTCTTGGATTAGGGATAATATCTCTCCTCCATCCAAAGATGATCTTAGTGATCAGATGAGTTTGTAATGCCTGGCAAAATATTTCACTTACCTACACTAAGTTCACTCCCAAATTGCTAACGAGCAGGCATTTTATTTGTTTATTACGTAGGATAACTTTTATATTGCAAGATCTTATGTACATTTCTCGTGAAATAATTGGCATTATACATATAGTTTGTTTTAGAGATCTTTTCGTACGCCCATCTAGTCTCACGCACTGAGTTTTTGTCGTCCAAGATTCTTGTTTAACACATCGTTTGTAGAAATCCTAAAGAGAGTAAACGATTAATCGTAAATTTACGTAAATTTATTTATAGATACATTTACGACTTATTAAATTTAGAAGGGCTCCAAGCACCAATGGCATCTCTCGGTAGTTTGCAAAATCTACAAGCAAAATCAAGAGAAAATTTAATAAAAAATTAACACCATCCATGACACACAGGCATTCACTTACTTCTATGGATTTCCCCTTCAATTTATTGTTTTGGATTTCAGAGTCTCCCACTGTATTCATTGTTGCACTCTGAATTTCTATCCAAAACTGTCACTGAGTTCGACAGTTTTTTTTATAATGATTACTTGCGCATGGACTGCTGAGATTCAATGATTTCATCTAGCATCAAATGAACTAAAGATATTGAAGAAAGATCGATCAAAGAGCGCTAAGATGATATCTTGTTATTCGATCCGTATCTCTCTCAGATGATCAAATGATGAGATGGAATGCAATGCCTGATATTTTGAGAAATAATGTGGACTTTCAGAAATGTGTTTGTATACGTGAGGAAGCCATTTTCACTGCCATGACAGGGATTCCTTCCTATATGTCCTTAAGATCAATTGGTGATTATTCCGAACATATAATCATTCATAAACGCTTTTGATCTTATGAACCCGTGCGCAAAATCCTTCACTGGCTAAAATATTCCTTAATCAGAATATTTGTTCTGCACTAAGACAATTAGGTTTTTTGGGAGCCTTGGTATAAACTTAATGTACTCAGGAAAGCTTGTGCTGTCAAAAAGGTAAACAAATTGGAAGAATCAATTTTGTGATACAATTCATTTTATTAATTCGTGCCCTTCTTATGTATCTTACTGTTTTTATTGGAATAAATTGTTATAGTAAAGCCCGTCGGGCTTGATCGGTTGTAGTGATGAAGGGGGCCAGATAGCCGTAGCGGTAAACGCGCAGCTATTCAGCATGACCATGCTGAGGGTCGTGGGTTCAAATCCCACTGGTCGAGGATCTTTTCGTAAAGGAAATTTTCTCGATTCCCAGGGCATAGAGTATCTTCGTACCTGCCACACGATATACACATGCAAAAATGGTCAATCGGCAAAGAAAGCTCTCAGTTAATAACTGTGGAAGTGCTCATAAGAACACTAATCTGAGAAGCAGGCTTTGTCCCAGTTGGGACGTAACGCCAGAAAGAAGAAGAAGAAGAAGTGATGAGAAAAGTGATGAGTGCCTGAAAAATGAAAGCTATTTTCGTGTAGCTCAGCTGTTGTGTGCAGCATAGTTGTCCCACTAGAACGGAAAGTTCAAGCAAGCATGGGAAGAATATGCTTTATATGGTAGTCTGATAACTCTACGAGAGGAATATTTGTCATTTCTTTGTTTGCGTTCTGATCAACTCATCATTCACTACATTTATTATCATTATTAATATAATGATATTGATAACACCACGCAGGGGCCCAAATAGCCGTAGCGGTAAACGCGCAGCTATTCAGCAAGACCAAGCTGAGGGTCGTGGGTTCGAATCCCACCGGTCGAGGATCTTTTCGGGTTGGAAATTTTCTCGACTTCCCAGGGCATAGAGTATCTTCGTACCTGCCACACGATATACGCATGCAAAAATGGTCATTGGCATAGTAAGCTCTCAGTTAATAACTGTGGAAGTGCTCATTAGAACACTAAGCTGAGAAGCAGGCTCTGTCCCAGTGGGGACGTAACGCCAGAAAAGAAGAAGAAGAACACCACGCAGACTGCATTCCAATAACATGCAACAGTTGAGATTTAAGAAGGCTTTAACACGACTTAGTGCAGTCTTAGAAGTTTTACCTATGCCTTGATAAGACAGGCAAGATGAGGTTTTAATATACACTACACAGCTCCTTCAAAATACAATTTATTATGAACAAATGTGGCCAGCAAATGAGTTTTAACGGGAGCTCTTATAGATATCTACAAGCATTTTAAAGTGGGTTTTACCGAAAAGAACGTTTAGCACTTTGCAATGCTTTATTATATCTGTTAAGAATGAATACATCTCTAATAAAACCTCCATAAATAACATCTAAGATCAACAAGCACTGAAATTGTTACTTGGGAAGATTAACACTTATCACCTTTGAGAGATAGAGGAGGTTCTATTCTTCATCGTAGCATTGTTGAATTACGTGTAAATCGTTTGCTCAGCTACGCACTTGGTTATCAATGGTTTTAGGAAGAGATCGCATGTTACGCGAGAGTTTTTTCTATTGCGATTTCACCATTTTTGTTAGATTATGCGAAGTGGCGGAATGTTTTAGAGCCCAATTACTCGGGGAGGTTCCACTAACCAGTAAGTAGCGGGGTAAGCTGGGACTCGAGGATATTTAAGAAAAATGCCTTATAAAATGAGTCCCAAAATGAGTACTTTTGATCGGCAAGCATTGAAACATTTCGTGTGAAATACCAGAAATCCATTGAACGTGAGACATGAATTTTATACAATAAGATATGAATCTATACTCATCAGAATAATCCAAATGTCAACTATTTCAATAAAAAAAATATTGATAAACAATAAATTCACTATTGTTAAACAACTAAAAAATGATTTTCTAAAAATTAGGCCATTTGCTATATTGTTTTAATAAAAATCTTTTTTCGTATATAGTCGATCAAATTTGTTGGAAAAAAAGGGCTGAAGCTTGGAATAACTACAAGGAGAAATAGTCAATTTATAATCTCTCGAAACTTTTGTTCGAAATAGTAGAAAAAATTACTCAAGAGACATTTATGCTCAAAATAAGAGACTTTATAGCGACCTGCTTCAAAAAAGTGACCAAGTAACTCGCTATCAGCCCTACCATTTTAATCCAATGGTAATTACTTTTGAACTCGTAGTTGGAAAAAAAATACTCGAAAATATATTTTGTCTGACGTGCTGCATTCAAATCGGTCCATAAATAACTAAAATAAGTTGATAAGTTCATCATTTTGTATAGACAATCGAAAAAGTTACAAATGTATTGTCCAATTACTGTAGCTATCTACGATTGTATGTGCGATGTTCGCTCATCTATTTAGTCGTATTGACTAAAATCTAGTGACGAATTCAACGCTGGGATTCACTGGCTGTTAGAAACTCTCATTCCATGCCGTCCGTCTCTAGCAGGCCTGATTATCGTTAGTTACAGGTATACTATTATTCGAGTTAGTTATCCGCTGCGTGGGAATGAAACACTGTCGCTGGGAAGCGAATCGTAATTGTTTACGATTGATTGCGTTTGTTCCGTTCATAACGAAAAGAAACTTGTTAGATGATGTGGTATGCTTAACGACGTAACAAAGGTCTTAATTTATGCAAAACCCGTTACATTTTTTTTGGTAATAATATGGTAATTTTTGCAAAGAATTCGCTATTCGCGCAAACTGGTTCTTTGACTCCATTCCTGATTTGCATGAAATATAAATCGCAATTTAGTTTTTATTTACTGAAGATTTCAACTCCCGATGGAATTTCCGAATATTATACGCTGAATCATCGGATCTTGAGCCTATGAAAAATAATCAGGTCACGTAGATTTGGATTAGATTGAAGTAGTTTGTTCCTGAATGTGAATCCAACGAATAATGCATTACCGCCAATTCGAGGGAATTTTCAGTACATTGCAAAGCATTGAATGCTCGATGCTATAAATGCGTGTGATCTATTCATAAATTGAGACATAATAGACAATTGCTGAACATCCTTCGGTCATTATGGTTTGATTTTTTTTTTTTTTTCAAAATTGAAGAATCAAAAGGAAGTTTTGCCAGAGATTTGAGTGAAGCTGGCCAAGATTTCCTGTAGCAATTTTATTATTTACTAGTGGTCCCGACAAACTTCGTCTTGCCTCCAAGTAGGCTGTTGGAAAACGCTATGAATCGTCCCATACAGAATGACAGTTCCGTTCACCCGCTCGTTTTTCCGACTTTCCCGGTGAATATCCTAGGGATTTTTATACACACAAACACGTCGGAACACTTGACGAACAAAAACGGAAAATAATCATTCAAATCCGGAAGCCATTTCGTGACATATAAACACCAATCTATTTTAATTTATATAGATTTCGCTTCCAGGTATCTCAAGGTCGCTCGATGAATTTTCTCGTAGAAGTATTCATTTAAACTTTCTTTCGACCGTGACTTTGAAATAAAGCATTGCCGAGTGGTTCTTCGGTCATTCACGTTGGAACCAGTTTTTTTTTTCACTCCAAAGTTCAAGACCCATTGACTCAGATATCAAAACATTGAAAGCTGCCCCGTTATTTGACCATCTTCCTATATAAGTTAAGAAACAAAACAAAATCTCGCTGCGTCGAGACTGAATGCTTCTTCTTCTTCTTTCTGGCGTTACGTCCCAACTGGGACAAAGCCTGTTTCTCAGCTTAGTGTTCTTATGAGCACTTCCACAGTTATTAACTGAGAGCTTTCTATGCCAATTGACCATTTTTGTATGCGTATATCGTGTGGCAGGTACGAAGATACTCTATGCCCTGGGAAGTCGAGAAAATTTCCAACCCCGAAAAGATCCTCGACCGGTGGGATTCGAACCCCACGACCCTCAGCTTGGTCTTGATGAATAGCTGCGCGTTTACCGCTACGGCTATCTGGGCCCCTACCGAGACTGAATGCATTTAGTTAAATTATGAGCATGATAGAATGGATTCTCTTGTGATCAGAGCCGGATTTACAATCTTGGGGCCTTTATCTGAAGATTTTTCTGCTATTATAGAATGGATGTAAATTATGTTTCAAGTGCTAAAAATTATGTGATAACTTGGCTATATAGAAAATTTATTTTTCTCCTATTTTAATCGGATTCACACTATTTTTTCAGACAAAAGGTTGTTTTTTTTTCAATTCATCATATTCAATGTAAGGCATTGAAGCATGAGAAAATCTTATTATACTTTGTTCAGTGTTAATGTACTTATTCGAGCAAGCTACGGCGAAACAGTAGCATTACCAAAATAATTTTATTTTAGGTATTTAACATAAAGATATGGGAGCTGCTATGTCACAATGACTGCCAAACGAATGACGGGCTACTTAGCCTTAATAACTGTGGAAACACTCATAAAACACTAAGCTGAGAAGCAGGCTCTCTCTGTCCCAGTGAGGACGTTTAATGCCATGGCCATGAAGAAGAAGAAGAAGAAGAAGCATGTGAAGTATTTTATTATTATGTACTTCTGATTCACTTCGTCGAGGTTTTTTTGGTGAACTGCTGAGCTTATAATTGGTACAATATCGTTGTTTTCAAGCGCTTCTTGTTACTAAGTTTCAGACAATTCGGCCTAGACAATTCCTCCCGTCAAAGTGGATCAGGGAAATGCCAAAGTTCTTTATTTTTTTCCGAACCGTACATAAATGCGAACTTTCTGTTGTTTCTACTTGCCCTGCATTAATTTTTGAATTTTATCAAGAACTTATATGGAAGTTCCTTGTTGCATTATTAGAAAACACGGTAGATTTATGACTCAATTCTTAGTGGACTTTTCCGAAAGATCACAGCAAAATTCTTGCATTCACGATTTCTTAAGGTATGTTGTGGATAATAGAGATGATTAGTATGTGTGCCTGTCCAGGACATCAAATAACACTTCATTATTCGCCTTGTGTATTTTGTACAAACACAGTTAAGAAAACCTCGCTTTTGGGGATTTTTTTTTATTCCCGTACGGGTTTGGGCCGAAAGGTCTCAGATTTTTCATGAAACTTTTTCCACAGGCAGGGCTCATCAATATATGAATAAAAAAAATTGAGAAAAATTCAGGGTCGCCTATTTTCCCCGGAAAACTCAGTTTGAAATTTTTTTTGTTTTCCCCTGACATACTTTACATTGAAAAATCATAACTTAGAAATAAAGTTTTTTTTTATGAAAATGAAAGCAAATTTTCCTAGGAATAAAAAAAATATTAACTGGAAAGTTTGCCATAAAATTTTCCACCGTCGAGAAAATTCGTAAAGAAAAGCCGGAAAAACTATGCTCCAACTCGTGGAAAATTTTCAAAAAATATTTTTGAGAAGGTAATTTCATAAGCTTTCATAATCGCTGAAATTTTTTGAAATGGTATTTTTTTTTTCAATTTTGAGTTTATGGCCAATTTTGTAAAAAATGCGCAAATGTGCCATTTTTGAGGCTTTCTTTTGAAAAATCATAACTCAAGAAAGAAGCATCGTAAGAAACAAAGTTTTTTTTATGAAAAATGAAAGCAAATTTTCTCAGGAATAAAAAAAATATAACTGGAAATAGTTTTTCACAAAATTTTCCACTGTTGGAGAAAATTCGTAAACAAAAGGCCGGGGAAATCTATGTTCCAACTCGTGTAAGATTTTCAAAGAAATATTTTTGAGAACAGAATTTTATAAATTTCAATCACTGAAATTTTTAAGATGTACTACTTTTTAATTCCTGCGTTTGGTCATAGTTTTGTGGAAAAATGCCCAAGATTTCTCGTACAAGTCTTTTCGTTCGAAAATTATAACTGAAGATAAAAGCGTCACAGAAACATTTTTTTTTGTCAAATCGGAATCAAATTTTCTCAAAACTTGAGATTTTTTGAAATGGAATAAGTACCCAGGACATTTTTCTCCGTTAAGGAAAATAAACAATGATAATCCGATTAGCTATTCCAGCTTACAAAAAAAGTATATTTGAAAAGAGCGATCAATAAGATCCAATCCTAAACATTTTTTAAATACGCTCATTTTTCTTTCCCACAACATGATCAAATATTGCCAAGATGAGCTGTTTTACAAATTTATACATTTATAAGTTTATAAAGTTTTGTTTTTCAAATTTATAAGTTTATAAACAAAACTACTTAAAGAACGAAATAGCATAGAAACAAAGATTTCTTCAATCATAATGTAGGCATTTTTCCAGCTACCTGTTAGGTAACTACAAAAATTGACAGTTAAATCAATGGGTAGACAATATGGCAATTAGATATTTAAGAATTCTGGTTTAAAGCGTTGAAATGGCATGAGAATCATAAGTTTACCAAAAAAACTAACAAAGAGCAGTGAGAAAGTGCAAGTGTTGTCAGCTGTATATTACTCGTTATTACCGAAGCTGTTGAAATGAACAAAGTTCAATACTACGAATACTATTCGCTATGCTGTAACCCCTTCGGACTGGACGGCCACAAATCAGTAAGGACAAATTTACGCTCGATTAGCCATAGTCTCATGACCATGTTTCATTCGAATGCAGTTCGGTGGATTACGGAAAAGATGAAAATCTGGCATGAAGTGCATGATTATGATTAACCAGAAAGGCTCCCCGTAACGGATCTTGCAGGGGAATGGTGTTTTGGGAACAAGTTTCAAGGTGATAGACCAATTTAAAAAGATTGGGAAACTTAATCTATGCAACTGAAAATGACTATTCAGAGGCTGAAAAATTTCTTCAGGAAAGATTTTCTAACCTTATTCCAATCCTGGAACAAAAAATATCATTCATTTATACCAAAAGACGAACGAAGCATTTTTGCTAGTGAATTCTCAGATGCACATGAAAACCAAGATAATACAGCATGCTTTGTTCTTAATAATACAAACAAACGAAAATCTTCTGGTGTTAGCAACCAAAGATAATCTTCCCGGTTGAAAAAATAGATAGTATTAATATTGAACAAATAAAATAAAAAATAATAATAATAATCTTATTTGTTCCATAGAAAAGAAAGAATCCCTTTCAGTGTAATGAAAAATTGAGGCAGGAACATTTTTTTTCAGTTTTTCTTAGCGGTGTAATTTTTTCATGAAAAATATCATCCATTCCGACTTATACTTCATTAAAACCAAATCCATATATTTGTTTCAGATGTTTTTAAAAAGTTTGCAATTGCTTTTGATAAAAATCTTTGTTTTTCCGATGCTTCGATGAAATATGGGGTTTTCAAAGAAAAGGCTTATATGGTCATTTTCCACAAAATTGGCCATAACTCAAAAAACGAAAAAAAGTACATTTCAAAAATTTCAGCGATTAAAGCTTATGAAAATACCTTCTCAAAAATATATTTTTGAAAGTTTTCCACTAATTGGAACATAGTTTTTCCGGCTTTTCTTTACGAATTTTCTCAACGGTGGAAAATTTTATGGAAAACTGTTTCCAGTTAATATGTTTTTTTATTGCTCGAGAAAATTTGCTTTCATTTTCATAAAAAAACTTTTGTTTCTAGGATGCTTCTTTCTTGAGTTATGATTTTTCAAAGAAAAGGCTCAAAAATGGCACATTTGCACCTTTTTTTACAAAATTTAGCCATAACTCAAAAACGAAAAAAAAAAAACATTTCAAAAATTTCAGCGATTAAAGCTTATGAAATTATCTTCTCAAAATATTTTTTTGAAAATTTTCCACGAGTTGGAGCATAGTTTTTCCGGCTTTTCTTTACGAATTTTCTCAACGGTGGAAAATTTTGTGGAAAAACTTTTTCCAGTTTAATGTTGTTTTTTACTGCGGAGAAAATTTGCTTTCATTTTCATAAAAAACTTTGTTTCTACGATGCTTCTTTCTTGAGTTATGATTTTTCAAAGAAAAGGCTCAAAATGGCACATTTGCACATTTTTTACAAAATTAGCCATAACTCAAAATCGAAAAAAAATCACGACTTATACTTCATTAAAACCAATCCCATATCTTTTTTTCAGATATTTTAGAAAATTTGCAATTGCTTTGATAAAAAATCTTTGTTTTTCCGATGCTTGATTGAAATATGGGTTTTCAAAGAAAGGCTTATATGGTCATTTCCACAAAATTGGCCATAACTCAAAAACGGAAAAAAAGTACATTTCAAAAATTTCAGCGATTAAAGCTTATGAAAACCTCTCAAAATATATTTTTGATAGTTTTCTACTAATTGGAACATAGTTTTTTCCGGCTTTTCTTTACGAATTTTCTCAAAGGTGGAAATTTTGTGGAAAACTGTTTCCAGTTAATATTTTTTTATTCCTGAGAAAATTTGCTTTCATTTTCATAAAAAAAAAACTTTGTTTCTACGATACTTCCTTTTGTAGTTATGATTTTTCAAAGTAAGTAGTGTCAGAGGAAAACAAAAAAATTCCAACTGAGTTTTCCGGGAAAATAAGCGACCCTGAATTTTTCTCATTTTTTTAATTCATATATTTGATGAGCCCTGCCTGTGAAAAAATTTCATGAAAATCTGAGACCCTTCGGCCCACTTTGTACGGAAATAAAAAAAAAAACCAACTGTTACTTGAACCACAAGGTAATAAAAAGAACAATATTTTTGTACTTAATACATACCTTGTCATTATGTCTTCAACTTCTAGAAGAATACCCCGTGAAAAACTTTTCCTAAGTGAGCTATGACGGAACGTCCCACTTTACCCGGATTCTCACTTGCCCCGAGGTACCTTATCAAACTTAATGGAAATTCTCTACAGATTTAGTTTACACAACGCATATTTTAAACATCATAAAATAAAAGAAGTAATTTTAATATCCATAATTTTACATACAGTCGAGGTGCATAAAATCGAGGGTCCACTTTATCGAGGTAATACCTCTTCTTCTTTTGGAAAAGAAAGCTCTCAGCTAATAACTGTAGAAGTGCTCTTGGAACACTACGCTGAGCAGCCGGCTTCTTCCTGCGTTACATCCCAATTTGGACAAAGCCTGCTTCTAAGATTAGTGTTCTTATGAGCACTTCCACAGTTATTAACTGAGAGCTTTCTATGCCAATTGACCAATTTTTGCATGTGCATAATCGTGTGGCAGGTACGAAGATACTCTATGCCTGGGAATCGAGAAAATTTCCAACCGAAAAGATCCTCAACCAGCGGGATTCGAACCCACGACCCTCAGCATGCTCATGCTGAATAGCTGCGCGTTTACCGCTACGGCTATGAGGTTATACCTGTATTTGCTCAAAGAAAACCGGGAAAATTATTCACATTTATACACTCAAACAAGTATACGCGTTCGGTTAAAAGAAAAATTTACCGAAACAAATAGGTACCTAATTCACACGGATACAGGATCATCCAGTGATTTAACAGTTTTTTGACAGATCATCATGATCAGAATTACTTAAAACTACTGAAGTTTCGGTAAACGGTTCGGTCAGATTACCGATACCATAGATTTTTATATCAATTTTTCCAAACTGCTCTAGCTTGATTGCAAATCTTACATAGATTCCTACAAAAATCAAACTTCGCATTCTCCACCGCACCGATATGGAAAAGTTATCAAGAATAAAACTTCTCCAGTTCATGCCCATTGTATGAGAAAAGTTTAGCGTGCGCATAGCATTAGGTACCGCTGCAATGAATCCATCGCACCATGTGTTGGTGCATTTTTCTGGACAACCGATCCAGCCGAGCCGAGAGTCGAGACATGTCAATTTCCCGTTACACTGAAAGAAAACTCCTGTCCTTATTGAATGATTCATAATTCACTAGGCTGCAAACCTGATATTCCCTATTTTGAATGAAATATAAGAGTATGATGCAACTACTAACTAGTTGAACAAAAATCATCCAATTCTACGATGACTTTTAGTACACATCTGTATGAAAATTACTAGATAATTGAATTAAGGTGGCACAAATGGAAAACATACTACTTTTTGACGGATTTTATCTTATCCTATGTACCAAAACAAAAATCATTCAATTATTGTCTGAGTTGCCGTGTGGAAAGATAATGATCGTAGATGTCAAATTATCTTTGTAAACAATAAACAAAATATGGCTTCAGCAACGTGGCTTTGGGTATTTTTTCGTGTATTTCATAGGTAAGTGTAAAATTACCAATATTTATCGATATTTCTAGCATCTGTTTAGTATTTTCAAGAATACCAACAACAACAACGTGCTCTCCCTGTGATGTTGGTGCATAAATCATGGATCACGACATGTTTACTGCGGACCACGCTTTGAGGAGACACCAGTTCCTGCAAATCTGAAATTGCATTGCACAAGGGAATACTTCTGATAATGATTAATAAAAAACTAAAATATCATGATGCTTAAATGCACGCATGTAGTTAAGCATACAAAACCATTATTGTTTGGAAATTGTTTACTTTCAACTTTAATTTCTTGAAAATATGAAAAGGATGGAACTGGGTTGTTTACATCTATGTATGATAATCATTCAATATTGAACATCTTTTGGAACGAATGAAGTCATTCCAAGATCGGATGATTTTCATCCAGTGTGATTTGTAAACAAATGATTTTGACAAAGATGAAAATCATCCTGATCGTGTCTGAAAATATGCATGGGGCTCAGATGAGGCAAAAATCATTCAATTCAAGGCGGGCGATTTTGTTCAGTGAGGTATATGGTATATACCACGGCATAATCACGTGGTAGTAGTATCTTCGTCAAAGCAACCGAGCCGGTTATATACTTTGCCGACTAGACAACCGCCAGACATGAATGAATTTTTGGAAAAATCCCTTTTTTGGTGTGAATGGGTGGGGCCGTTTACGTCAAAACATAACGTTTTCAAACGGATTTGTTGTGGCGAGATGGACCAACCAATGGTCTTAGCCTGTCGAGTACGACAATCCAAAGAAAAAAAAAAACGGATTTGTTTATCCAATCGACCAAAGACCTGTGAACCGGCATGCTTTTTTACTTGTGTGAGTGGACTATTTTCGCACATAAAATGTTGTAAACAAGACGATTTCGTGATTAAAGGCAAAACAAACCGCTAAACTTTTTTGTTGATTTTCCTTTGAATCGTGAGTAACTTTCGGTCGAAAAGTGTTCATAAGTTGTGTTCGACGATAGTTGTATTTGCTGTGCAGATAATTTCGTTGATAAGAAACTTGAAAAGTGACCAAATAATCAACATCGATGACGTCGTCCTGCGGATGGTACATATTTCCAAAAGGCAAATATCTGTGTGGAACAGATCAGCATCCCGTACCGTGCCGTGTGTTTTTCGGCCCGATAGGTTCGAGAACCTGAACCCGAAGAATTTTTAATGGGATGCTGCGAGAGGTTATCGCTCGACGAAATGTATGTAAATGGTTGATAACAGAAATCATCCAGGAACGGGACTCGGAGGAGCGTTTGCTTTCAGTTTCATTTTCTTTCCAAACTGGCACTGGCAGCTGAGCAGTTCGATTTGAGTTAGTTTAGTAGAAAGTACAGTCAGTGACAAAAGTTAGTAACCAAATGTTGTTTTCTCATACAAAATGCCCAGATTCAGCTGGGGGATTTTTTCTGGAATAGGCTGAAGGCTGAACTACAAACAACCTGAAATTCTGTCTATTGTGTGGTTGGCGTGTTCTGCTTATTTGCATAACTTCTAAAAGTGAAAAACTTTGCCGAACAATCCGACAACTAACTACTTACCGTTTTCCAATTAAATCAAAAATATCTTAATTACTTACTTTAACCCATTTAAAAAAATAATAATGAAATTATTATAGACAAAATTTCAGGTTATTTGTAGTTTGTCATTCCGATTTCAGCCTATTACAGAGTTCCAGAAGCTGTGATACAGAGTCCCAAGCATGTTGTATGGGAAAACTCTAATTGGTTAATAACTTTTGTCACTGACTGTATATCCGCGCGGTCCTGCCGGAGTTGAAGTTGTTCCTTGAAGAGTGCTCGATAATCATAACATCATTATTATCTGTTGAATGGTTTAGTTCTCGCAAAAAACCTGAGCCTGAAACGATCTCAAAACAGTGTTGTTCGCGTTGGTTTGCGTGAGATATCCTCATCGAAAGTGCAATATTTATAGAGTTCAACCAAACACACCAAAGAAAGAATGTCGGCCAATATCGTACGTGCCGGAGTGGCACCTCTCGCTCGCTCTCATGGGGCACCTGCGATGATCGGCTTGCGTCTGCGTCTGGATAAACATCAACATCAGCGTCCAGCAGTAAGTGGATCCAGCACCACTACCACTGCAATCATCTCCGGAACGAGGCACTTTGGAACGACGACGATTTCACCATCCTGCGCGCCATCGCCACAGTCAACGCTTCCATCGTCCCTGAAGAATCGATCCTTTTCCGATACGAAGCGGTCTATCTGTTCTGTGTCCGGTGTCCTCAACGGTGTCAGCCTTCCGAAAGCCACAAAGGTAAGTGCGCTACATTTCTAAATCGGATCATAATTGGGCTTCTAGTTTTCTTATTCGATGGTGGTTTTAGTATGAGAAACACGTGCAAAATAGCTTCTGGCTTGACCCTTGTTGATTGATGCTAATTCACTGATAAGGAAATGTATCATATAGACCATATAGACTCGATGAGCTCGGTGACGAAGAGTCCGAAACTCAGGTTAACTACATTGAATTGGAGAAATGGAATGGACGTGATTCTGCGAACAAAATCTATGCGTAATTGGATTCAAGAGTCCTTGAATTTTATCCTATAACAAAGCCATTTGGATTGGCTGAAGGTCATGCAGTGCGGTTCTTCAGCAGCGCAGGGGAAGCGCTCCAGTAGT